>NC_056738.1:328122235-328322096 GCF_019279795.1 Protopterus annectens
AAGCTACTGTGTTCAGATGATGTAACATTACAAACAGGCTCCAAGCAGGAGCTTCAGTAAATGTCAGGGCTAGAATGTAAAGCTGAGTACAGACAAGACGGTGGTCATGGCAGCAATTTGGGAAATGAGAAGAAACTGAGATAGAGAGGGAGTAATGGAACATGTTAACATCATCAAGTATCTGGGAGCTGTGGCCGAAAAAGAAGGGAACTTTGAATGAAGAGGTGAAAGACAGAATATAAGGTGTTACATCCAACTGACACAAAATGTTAGGGATGGTATGTGACAGAAGAGCACCAAAGAAGCTGAAAAGTAAGATGAACTAAACAGTGGTGCAGTCAGTGCTTCTGTATGGCATAAAAACCTAGGTTGTGAAGGTAGAGTATCTGAGGAGGCTTGTGGTGATGGAGATATATTGCCTGAAATGTGTAGGAGAATGCACAACTGCGGGAGAGACCATTTGAAGACAAGGTCAAGGAGAACAGATTACAGTGATTTAGTCATGCAAAAAAGTAGATGAATTGGTTAATGAGATTTGGGAGATTCAGGAAGAAGGCAAAAGAAAATAAAGATGTTCAGTCAAGAGATGGAGGGACTGCATGAGAGAAGACCTGTAGCAGTCTAGCATGATTGTTGTAGAAGGTAGGACAGTTGCACTGAATAAAGAGAAAGGGCAGTAGCTGACATTACAACATGACCCCTACTAAAAGTGGGAGAAAGTGGGCTGATGATGATGATGATGATGATAATGATGATGACTATTGTACTCGCACTTCCAAAATGTAATCAACCACATTCCATACTTTTTTGTCATCCAAAAATGATGATCTATCCTGCATTGATGTAAAACTGGGGGGGGACAATAAATATGACACTATGAATTCTAGCTCTTATACTAGATTTAACTATGCTGTCCTGTATGATAACTTCTTGATAAAAAGTACTACAATTTAGTATCTACCTCTTAAGGCAACAAGCATACGTATCACGTCCCTGGTTTTGCAGACTGAGCCTGATATTGCCCCATATTTTTGTTCTGTCTCTTGTAAAATTTTTGATATTCTGGTAAATCACACAAGATTACAACCAATCAGTAATGCCAGTCATTACAATTTCATATTTCCTGCCATTCAAAAATGCATGTTGATGCAAAACATTGTTCCATTAACTTTTTAAGTGAACTAGAGTTGCGTTTAAAATTGCCCCAGATTTTGGATCTTTATTCCCCACACTGCTTTCGAGTTTGTCCAGAATTCTGTAGAGGTAAGGCAGCAAGTAGTACTGCATACTGCATTAGTACATATTATGTTAGATCATATATTCTTTGTATATTGTTGATACCAGTGTGTTAATCTGTTCACTGCCTCTTAGTCCATCTTATCAGAATTCTCTTTAATATTATTTATCTCTTATCTTTTATATCATTGAACTCTATATACACTAAGATGCATTGTTCCGACAAAATGTTTGGATGATGACCAGTTTATATAGAGGACTGTCCGGTCACATCTTAGAGGTTTTTTTAGCATCTGCATTAAATCCTCACATTTTAAATGCTGTCATGAGTGTACATGTGTTACTAAAAAGAAAACAAACTGTACTGACAATTAACATTATTAGTATCATGCAATATACAAATATGCTTTCTTTTAAACCGTTTTCATTCAGTCTATTACATAAATTGCTCAGTCCCTAACTTCCCTTAAACCTCTCTTCCTCATCCCAAACATTATTCTGCAAGTACTGCTCCCACAAAATCCATATAGTTCTATGAAATTTGACATTTCTCTTTTATAAAGATCCCACCTCCAATTCTTTTATCCACTGTACAATATTCAATGCTTCCATTGCACTTGGTCTAAGATTTTGATTTCCATTTTCTAGTGATTTCTTTTTTGGCAATCAGTGGCATTAAAATTAATAAGGTCTTACTATGTATTGGCAATACAGATCCTATATACCAGCTTATAAGAATCTTTTCCTTAATTAAAAACCATCTGCCCCCCCCCCAACATTTCTGTCAAACTACTCTTTAGAAAAATTTAAAATCTGTCAACTTGTGACATTCACAAAAACTTGTTCCCAATTAACCCTCACTTTCTCATCACAACTCAAACATTTACAATTAACCTGTGGAAAAAATCCTCTGAAGTCTACTTTGAGTATAAAAATGGCTATGCAAACACTTCCTTGCAAAAATCACTAAACCTTCTGGACTATGTTGCATACTTAATAGTCTTACATATTTCTTTTGTTTCAGACTCAACTAAAAACTCTACTGGGGTGGTCTTTCATTTAGCACTCCTCTATCCCTTTCTCTTTGCCTATACTTTGTTATCAATCCCTGATAGGGAAGGTAGTCTCTAGCTTGCAGGCCAAACTTCGGCTTAATCTCATCTCACTCTATTCCTGAGGTATTTACTCCCAATACCTTGGCTCTTTTGATAATGTGTTCCAGTAAATTCTAGCGATTTTTGCTTACTTTCTTTACCTTGTGGTCAACCTTATTAGTAAAATCTCTTTTCTCCTTTCATGTACTGGCATAGTTCTTGGAATAATTTCTGCTGCTTTATGAATATAATATTCTGTATTATTATTTTATTGTCATTAAGCATCATCATCCAAAATCCTAGTCTTGCTTTTTCTCTCAAACTCCTACCCTGTTTCATAACTATCATTTTCCACTCTATTAACATACCTATGTTCTACACTAATGATGTCTTTAAGATTAGAGCCATAATAGAAAAACACTGGCATATATTAGGGGTAGATGATGCCATTAGTAAACATAGTTGAAGTCCTAGGTCTGTTTATATAAACTATCTGAATTTGAGAAGAATGTTGTGCCATAAGAAACAGGAACCATGTGTTTTCCACTAATACTACTCCCTGTGGAAAGTGCAATCAATGCACTTTTTATAATTATGATTATTGATACCTTATACCACTGACAGAAAAAAGATTAAATTTTTTAACTGCTACATGCACATGCAGGACAATGAATGTGATCTATTTTCAGTGCTCATCCTGTATGGCCTTCTATATTATTGGGAAAACCGAAGACAATTAAGAGAAAGGATCAGGCACTGGGCTATTAGAATAGGGAATGAAAGGAACGCCTCTAGCTTAAACACCATAAGGAAGGAACCTTTACATACATTTAACTTTTAATGCAGACAAGACAGTTGATACTTAAGAGGTGGTGACTGAGAAACTGTCACCCTTGAAATGGAAACAAGATGGATTAGGTGCCAGGATGCATTACACTCGGTACTTAATGACAAGATCACCCTCAATTTGAAGAAAAAGAAAAAAAGAATTAAAAAGAAGTAAATAAGGTAATATAAAGATATATTAATATATTTATATTAATATCCTTTTTATTTTTTGCTAGCCATTTTTTTATATTGAAAAACATTATTATTATTAAAAACACAACAGTTATTATATTTCCATTTTATTTTTTCCGCACTCCACTACTGTCATCTACTGATTTTGAATTGATTGAGTAGAATATTTCATTCATATTGACATTTACAAGACCCCTTTGATGATTTATATATTTAGATATTTTTTTATATATATATTTTATATTTTATCATTTTTTATATATATATAATTGTTATATTTCTTTATATATTTTCACCTATAAGCTTTTATGTTTTTAATTTTTTTTTGATGATTTTAATTGATTGATTATTAAATTAATTAATTAATGATTAATCTACAATTGTATATAAGGACTTAATTAGTTGTGTATGTTGTATGTGTGATTTGTTGTACAGTCTGTGAAGAGCCTTTAAAATAATTAAGTAGTTCTAGTTTACTGAAAAGGAATAATCGCATTGTTTCATTGGACTGATGATAGTGTGTCATTGGTATGCATCTATACAGCACTTATATAGCAAGCACCAGCTGCTCTTATAACGCAAGCACCAGCTGCCCTTACTTCCTTTTCGGTTTTGTTTTTGCATCTTTTTCTCTTTTTTAACTACGGATGGATTTTTTTTAATGTTATTTTTGCTTTACACAGAGGGCATGGCGAAATTGAGGGAATTGAACTGGCGATGTACCGAACCCCAATGAAGTTGAAGGAACTAACGGATGGGAAGGAAGCGGAGGTGGTTGTTTTGAAGAGTGTGCGTGGGGCTAGATTTGAACTCTGAATGTTTTTAAATCTGGATGTCCACTAGACTGAATGTACCTGAACATACTGTTGTTTCTAATTTTGATATCTATAGAGAAATGGGAAGGTATTGACACTCAGGTGGGTAGACATGAGGTACAAAAAAAAATGACAGATGCAGTGCAGATAGGACCCACTATCAGAAGATGTGGGCCAAATAATGGTATCTTTAGTCATTAATCTGTCCAGAAGAGATCTCATCTATGAAGAAATGTTTTTACTAAAAATAAAGCTTTTCATTTTAACTGACTCAATTATAGATATGAAGTTGTTTGCCAGGAATGTTCAACTAAAAACTGATTTTGGCACACTGATGATAGTAGAGTGTTGAATATATTCAAACCAGTTAGTAGTTATTACCTATACCTCCTCTTTACATCCTGTTTTTTACTAAACTTGTTGTTGATGAGAACTGATATATATATTATTTATTCAGAAAGAGATACATATAAGAGAAGTGTACAGGATTTGAGAATGGATAGGAATATATTATACACACCGGATAAGGGGGGGGGGGACCTATTGTGGTTATCAACAGATAGTAAGCATTTCTTACTAGATCTTTATGACTTTTACTTACATGAGTGAGAAAACTGACTATTACATGTAGCAGCTTGATTGATGACAAGCCTTTTACAGTGATCCCAAATATGAAGGGCTATGGGCACTTCTTGTGCCAATAGCTACGCCAACATCATGGAATGGGAAAAGAGAGTTTATTCCCTTCAGAATACTTACTTTAGTGAAGTTTTTTTTGAAGTTTTCTATGAAATATTCGAGTGTTTTTATTCCCTACTTGGATGTGAATATTATAAGGTTACACCTGGGATTGTGAATACCTCTACACATAGGAAACAGTGTTATAGGAACACCTTGTTGCATCAACAATTTGATGGAACTGTGTCTGAAGTACGAGCTATGAGGGACACTAGAGCAAAAACCCTAGAATAGGGTGTGAGGTTAACTCTATTATAACTATGTTCTACACTAATGATGATGTGTCTTTAAGATTAGAATAGAAAAACACTGGCATATATTGAACCATGTGTTTTTGGAAAGTGCAATCAATGCACTTTTATTAATGTTGATACTGAGTTTAAATTACCACTGAAAGATAAAGTATTTAAATTTTTAACTGGTACCACATGCAGGACAATGAATGTGATCTATTTAGCTCAGTGCTCATCCTGTATGGCCTTCTATATTGGGGTGATGAAAGGAACGCCTCTAGCCAACACCATAACTTAAGGGACCTTTACATACATTTAACTTATCAGTGAAACATGATTTATTAATTAAAACCTTACAGTATTTCCATAGCATTTTTAACTTGTCTACTACTGCCATCTTGTGGATTTACTGCAAATTGAGTTAAATTGTTAGAGCCATTCATATATATAATTGTTTATTTTCACCTAGCTGAATATGTTGTGGTTAATTTTATCTTGATTTTAATTGATTGATTAATGAATTATTTAATTAATCACCTGACTACATTTGTATATAAGGACTGTGCTCTTTTAGTTTGTTGTACAGTCTGATGAAGCCCATATCGGGTGAAAGCTTACTGAAATTAAATAAAGGAGTTCCTGTTTGTACTGCATCTATACAGCACTTATATTTTGTTTTATTCTACTATCATTTTCCACTTTGACTGATAATCTTGTGCTTGAGTTATGTATTTAAGCCTTAACTGGATAGCTGTACTGTAGCCCTTCAAAGTAGATACCCCTAAGCTATGTTGTACTATTTGGAGAATCAGCTTATACCACTTAACTCTTGCCCTCTTTCCCTACCAAATAAATTCCTTCAACTATTTGTTAATTATCATCCAAAGCTCTTCCTCTGGTTAATAAATATATGCCTGACCTCTATGTAAGACTAGTGTCAGTGGCAACAGGTAGCACACTCACCCTTAGTGCAGCAGGCTGTGGGTTCTTTTCCCACATAGGTAGATTGATTGCTGACACTGCAGTGCAGCATACGGGGGTGCTGCAGTCCTGAGTGTGCCATCCTTCAGATGAGATATTAAACTGAGGCTACATCTGCTTGAGGTGGTAGCAGCTCAGATGACTGTAAAAGATCCCATGGAACCTATCAAAAAGAATAGGGCTCCTTTATTTATACAAAATATAACTCTTATTTATAATTATTTGCAAATGTACAACTATATAGATATACAAATTTATTTACATAATCATTCTAAATTTTCATCCCTATTAGACCCCCAATCCTTTGTCTATAACCACTATCTGATTTTACTTAATATTATTGCTAAAATGCATTTACCATTAAACACAATTCCATTTATTCTTTCATTCCATATAACCCATATAACATAAAATAACTTATTTATTCTTTTAACATATTATTTATTTTCTTATAATATCTATATTTAATCTTAAAAAAATCTTCTTTTACATAGTTTTTTACTCTTTTACATTTCAATAACACATGTTCCATAGTTTCTTCTTCCTGACAATGTAAACATATTAGGTCAGTTTTCTTCTTATATGGCATATTTCCTTTCATTGGTAATTTATCTATTACCAGTGTCCACAAAAAATCTTGACATTTTACTTTCTAATTTATACAGCTTTCTTATTTTTATAGCTTTAATTTTTTCATCTGTTAGATTTTCCTATGGTTTTACATGGTAATGTTTTATCATTACATTTGTATACCATATTTTTCCATGTTTTTATATATCATCCATTTTTATTTTCCACAAAAATATTTTTTCTTGGTAAAATTTTATTTCTTCATTTATATACTCTTTTCTCTTTTTTTACCATACCCCAAAATGTATCATACTTACATTTATACAATTTTAGTACTAATTTATCATCTTTTTCATTTATCAGTGTTAACACTTTTTACAAATTTAATGAAGCAGCATATACCACTAGGTTAATTAACCCTACATTTCCATCTTTTTTGTTTACATAAAATACTCTTCCTTTTACTGGGTTTAATCTAGAACCCCATATAAATGAAAAATTATCTGCAATAATTCCTTTTCAAATACTTTTGGCAACATAAACCTATTTGCTAAGTATGTTATTTTCCCATCAGCATTGAATTGATTAAATAATCCTTTTTTTCTGAATGATAATTTATATGTTCTCCAGAAAAGACATATTTGTTTTATTTCTTCTATTGTTTTCTCCCATTTAATTCTACTTATATCAATTATTTGTTTCAAACACCTTTACTGAATTATCACTTGTGACATAGGCAACTTTACATTCATATAAAAATAATCAAACTATATTAACATAACAAACATTATACTTCACAAATATTGCTATATATCATATAACATAAGCAATATTACATAAATGATTCAATTCCTGACTTTTTCTTAAACAAGAAACAGCTTCATTAAGACATTATTTACAACAGGCAATCATATATTTTTATCAATGAAAACAAACCACACCAATGAAATCCTAGTTGCAAACATTTTACATCACAAACCATACTGACACACTCCTAGTTGCAAACATTATACATCATGTATAATCTACCCAATCTTTCTCACTCAAACATTATTTAGTTCATTTAAGTCCTGTCATCTTTTAGACCTTATTCCTCCCTTGTATATATTGTTCCCACAATTCCCATTTTTTCCCTATGTATTTTGCTACTACCCTTTTCTAAAGATCTCAGTTCCAGTTGTTTTGTCTCTGTTGCTATATCCACCAATTCCAGTATAGTTGGTTTAGATTTTGAGTTCCATTTTCTAGTAATTGTTTTTTTTGAAAGCCACCATTATTAGACACAGCAAGGCCTTACTATGTCTAGGCAATTCTGATTCTGTGTCATAGCTCGGAAAAATTATCTCCATCATCAGATCAATCTGCCCACCCAGTATGTCTAACAGTGCATCCCACAGGAAATCCTTAAAGTCCACCAACTCACCACACTCCCAGAAAATATGTTCCCACTTACCTCTTTCCTCCCCATCACACCTCCAACATTTGCTGTCTACCTGAGGAAAACTTCTCTGGAGTCTACTTGGGGTATAAAAATATCTATGTAAACGTTTCCAGGCAAAAATCTTAAATCTTCTATATTTTGTTGCATATTTGGGAGACATCCATATATCGTCCCATTGTTTCTTTCTGAATTGCTTATCCAATCTCTTTTCCCAATCCTTTTTAACCTCCTCTGATTGATTCTTATAGTTATCATGGAATATTTTATATGCTCTACTAATTACTGCCTTTTTAATGGCATCTTCTGTTCTAGATTCTATTAAAAACTCTACCAGTGCTGATCTTTCATTTAGGACCCCCTATTTATTTCTCTTTGCCTATACTCTGAAATCAATCCCTGATAGGGAAGGCAATCTCTAACCTGCAAATAAATTCTTGGCATCTTCCTATTTCTATCATTTTTGCCTCTCCAGTTATTTGCTCCCAATACCTTGGTTCCTTTGCCAGTTTTCTTCAATAAATTCCAGTCCCCTCTAGCCTATTGTCTGTATCCCTAATTGCAGTCATACCTATTGGCAGAATCTCCTTTCTCTAATCCAGTGTTGGTTATGTTCTCAGAATACTTTCTGCTACTTTATAGATATAATATTCTGCATGATTATTGTTATGCTTCTTAAAGGCCTGCATCCAAAATCCCAGTCTATCCTTGTTTCTTGAGCTTCCCCCTTGTTTTATCAACCTCCCTTTCCACTTTGAATTATAGTTTTCTGCTTGTGCTATGTACAGGAGTCTTAACAGTGTAGCTCTGAAATGCCCCTTCAACTTGGGTAAACCCAATCTGCCCTGTTCTACCGGGAAGAATCAGCTTATTTCACTTGATTCTTGCCATCATCTCATACTAGATAAAGGCCTTCAGCTCTTTATTAATTGCTACCCACAACTTCTCCTTGGCTGATAAAAATATGCATGAACTGTGTGTAAGACTAAAGGAACTAAAAACATTTTAACTGCCTGTATCCATATCCATATAACAAAGCTTTCATTTTCTCAGTTTTTGTATTATCTTTTGTTCAGTCTCTTCCCACATATCCTTAGCTGCCATACTAGAATAATTTTTCATCCATACTCCTAAATATTTCATTTTATTGTCTCCATATGTATGGATATTCCTGAACCAGTTCATGTGTGGGTACATAATTTACTGCTATTGCCTTTGTTTTTGCTTCATTAATTTTGTATCCTAAAAAGATCTGAAACTGTTTCAAAATGTTCCACAGCACTGCAATGTGTTTTTCTGGTTTTGTCAGGTATAAAATAATATCATCTGCAAATAAAGCCAGCTTTTCTTGACTGGCATACCAATTATATCCTTGAATTTCTGAGTCCCTTGTTTTCTTTGCCAATGGTTTTAAACATAATGCAAATAATAAAGGGTAAAGAGGGCACCCCCTGCCTGGTTCCTCTGCTCAAGCAGAAATTATCAGAGAAGACCCCACCTACTTTAATTTTCACCTTTGATTCCTCATATATTCTCCTAATCAACTTCATAATTTTTTCAGGAAAAGCAAATGCTTCCATTGCCTGCTCATAAAGTCCCACATTACTCTGTCAAACGTTTCAAGACCCACCAACAATGGTATTTCTTTACATTCTGCTTCCGTCTGGATCATCAATGTTCTTTTAATGTTGTCAGGTGTTTGCCTCCACAAAACCACATTGATCCATATCTATAAGTTTCGGCATTACTTTTGCCATTCATTTATACATTATAGACATGAACACTTTATAATCATGGTTTAGTATTGAAATGGGCCTGTATGAATCTGGATCTGATAGATCTTTACACTCTTTAGGTATTAGAGCTACCACTGCTTTCTTCCAGGATGGTGGTACTTATCCTTCTCTTAAGATACTGTTAAACAAAACCTTCCAGATCTTTATAAGTTTTTTTCCTCCTAGCTTCCAAACTTCCTCAGGAATATCATCTATTCCTAGGGACTTGTCTGTAGATTTGTTATACATCACAATTGTTATCTCATCTCCTTCTATCCTAACTGTTAGGAATTGATCCACATCTACCTCTAACCTCGGCATATTTAATTCTTCCATAAACATTTCCATTTGTGTCTTTTCTTGATTTTCATATTTCTGCTTTACAGCGTCTCTCATAGAATTTCTGAAATATTTCTAATACCTCTATGAGATCTCTTGTTACCTTCTTTGTTATAGGCTCTCTAACTTTGGCAACAGCCCTTTCTACTTTCTGTTGCCTGAGTCATTGTGCTAAAGGTTTTTGTGCTCTAGTGTTATTATCAAACACTAACTATGGGGGCATGATAACAGCAATCTTTCTAAGCATATGCATATTACCAAGGTAATCCCTTAGTTTCTGCCTAGCATTGTGCAGCTAATCTTCTTCTTGTTATGTGAGATTCCACCTATTCTGCAACACTTTAACTTTTGTGAGTCCTACTAAATAATTATTGTTACTTCTTAACCATAGCTCCATTTCTTTTATTTCCACCCTATTTTAAACTCCACCTTAATTTTACCCCACTCCCTTGATATATTTTCAGAAGAAATTTCTATTGTCTCTAACAGCTCTTGAATAATCTCCACTACCCATTCCATAAATTCCTCTCTTTTCAACAGATAGGTTGGAAAGCACCAATGTCTCATTTTTATTTCATTACCCTGTGTTTTTATTTTAGATATTATTGGTGCATGATGTGAAATAGTTATTGGGTGGGTATCAAGGCCTTCAAATAAATGCACATGTTCCTGTGAAATGTAAATTCTGTCTAGCCTAGTCCAGTTTTTATATCTTGGGAAATAATACGTAAATTCACTCTAAACTCCTATTACCATATTCACATCTTCCATGCCCAATATTTTCATAAATTAATTTAAGAATCTACCCTCCTTTGTTATATTTTCCCTTTTGAGCCCCTCAGACACATCTTCACTGCTGCAAATCAAATTCTAATCCCCACCTATAAGTAATATTCCGTGCTGAAAACTGATTATTTCTCCAAGAATTTTCTTAAGCTCCATTATAGCAGTTTTAGGTGGAATGTAAATACATGCCAGTATCCCCTTAGCACTACAAATCTGCCATTATTATCTTTTTTATCTTCTTCTATCACTGTTGGAGCTGCTTTTGAAGTTAATACAAGTACTTATCTTTTCCTTTGTCCCATGTATTCTGCTGAATAACCATCCTGAAAACCTTTCTTTATCAAATTCACATGTCTGGGTTTTTCTAAATGTGTCTTGTGTAACATAGCTATTTAAACTCTACATTTTTAATATAGTTCACCACTCTTTCTTGCTTGTATTTATCTGTGAGCCCATTTACATTTAAAGACATTAAAGAAAGCATCATTGTATTAAAAAGTTATTATCCCCACCTTTTATGTATAACACCTTTTTTTTGTTAAATGTCTAGTTCCATCTTTTATGTTACATGCATACACTGTTTAGTAGGCTGAACTTTTATACAGTTTGTTATTGTCATATACATTTGAGCCTATGCTACATCTTTTGTTTTATTGAAAGCCCTCAAAGTTAAAACAAACACCCCCAACACCCCCTAAAACTTATTAAAACTAACACACAAAACTATGTACACCTTCATCTGTTGAATTTTTACCCTCCTATTAGAAACAAATGTCCCAAACTGACAGCCACACTCTCAGACTTGAGTTAACCTAAAATAAAGGTCATCCATACTAAGATGCATGGTGCAGCCTGTGCTTTTACTAAGTGCTGATTGGTTTTGCATTATTTTTATAGCTCTCCCAGCTTGCAAAAACCCTGAATGATTTCAGAGAACATTAACTACCTTGGGAAAACCCCTGAATGCTTTCAGAGAACATTATCTACTTTGGGAAAGCCCCTGGATATTTTCAGAGAACATTATATCCTAGTCAATTTCTCTTTTCTTATCTTTTTTTTCCTCAGCCAGTCACTCTACACCAGACTGCATCCAGTTTCTCTTTATCAGATTATCTCCATGGAGACATGAGAACCAGACAGCCCATTTCTCCTTATCAGATTGTTTCCATGGAAACATGAAAACCAGTTGCAGAATTGCTACTGAGCATACATACATTTGCTGGAAAAAGCTTCACAATAGTCAATGTTCCTTTTTGTTTACTTGCTTTCCCTTAAAACTTGTTACTAAATCCATCTAAGTATTTAATCCAGCAATTTGTCCATGCAAGAATAAGAAAAAGCACATTATTTATTTCCTTTATCATGCTTTTTAACAAGGCTTTTTTTTTATTTATTGCAGTGCCTCCATTTCTTAAAACTGAACAAAGAGAGAGAGAGAGAGAGAAGAAGGGAGAAAGAAAAGAAAAAAATAACAGCAGCACATGTTTACAATTGCCATTACATTTAAAAATCTTTATAGCATGTAAAGAAAACCACATGCCACAAAACTGGTACTATTTAAGAAAAAAACTTTACTTACATTTAACTTCCCCCTCCTCTTTCCCTCCCCAGAACACTTTTCTGAACATTAATGACATCAAGTAGGGCATACGCTTTAGAGTGCCCAAGTCCAACAAATTCTGAAAAAGTCCAATATTTCCAGATTTTCTTGTTCTGTCATATTTTACAGATATAATTATTACACTGTAATCCCATATTGTTACTGGTTTTATTACTGTTCATCTCCAAAAATCCTGTTGTTGCTTCATTTCCAATGTACTCCTGATTCTTCTAGTCAGCTTTCATGCTCCCTTCCTTCTGTCCAACATTTTCCATTGAAATTTTTGAAACGATTTCATAGGTACAGTCCCTCTGTGGTCTTTATTACCACAAGAACAAGAAGTAGAAATTCCTTCTGTTTCACAGCTTACCTTTTGTTGGACAAACTTTTGTGTTCCTCCTTACCATGTACTTCATCAAAAAATGATTTTGTCCCTCCAGGGAAGGATATCTTGAAGACAGCTGGGTACAGCAGTTTGAATCCCACATCTGCATCTTGAGATTCCCTGAATAGTAGAATAAATTTGCTCCTCTTCTGTCTGGTGTACAATGAGTAATCATTCTCCACAAACACTCTGCTGTCTCCCACTTTTAGTACTTTGTCCTTCTGCCACAGTTTTGTCAGAATCAACTCTTTCTGCCAGTAGGATTGCATCTTTACTATTAGATGTCTATGTTGCTTTCTTATAGCCAGGTTTGGAGCATACACACAATGTGTCCTTTCAACTAACAACCCCTGCTGTGGAATACCAGTCCACTTGCATATTTTTGCTTTCATAAAATAAGTGCAGTCTGTTCCATCCAGCTTCTCTTGTACAGCTGAAAATCTTAGGTTTTCCCCATGTGCTCTGTCCTCCAATTCTATTATTTTTTGAAACATATTAAAACATCTCTTCTTGAGCAGTCTTATATTCAGCCAGCCTTTTCTTTATTTTGACCTCTGATTTGTGCAGCTTTATTATCTCATCTGAATATCTGTTTAAAGCTTCTTCCATTTTCCAGCTTTGTGTTGTTTGTTGATATACTCCATCAGTGTTTTGCTTATTTTAACCAGTTCTGTATGCAGTTGTCTTATATCTTCCTGTAGGTTGCTGGAAATCATGTCTGAATGTTGCATTGCTTTTTGCTGAACAGCTGCAGAACTTTCCCCAGTCAGTGTTCCTTCCTCACTTTTTTGTAGCTGTTTTTCCCAGGTCTTCTGTAATTCTTTATTCCTGGCATCCAGGCAGCGCACTTACTAGCCAGTTACTGAAATTTACCCATAAACATAAGTTTACTGGTTTTCTTTGCTGAGTTTCTCTTTCACACTGGGATAGCTAGAAATAAGCTTTACTCAATGTGCATATTGGATACCTGCTTACTTATATCAATCATTCATAAATTGTATACCTAACACAGAAATATACACCTCCTATGTTTACTGCATCAACTAAACATTTACTTTTCTCTTTATTTAAAGCCATTCTTATGTCTAGACACCAATTTGTACAAATTATTACTTCTTTTATCCACATTTTTTCAGTTATTATAATCCCATAAGATTTCATGTCCAGTTGTGTGTCACATGCCATATCAAGGTCCCCATCATGCTTTTCACTTCTTCTTTTCTGTTAATAATATCATCCACCATTTCTCTATCTCTCATAACTCTTGACAACCCTTCCCCTTTATACCATATCTACTATCTTCCATAATATTTTCCATTTTAGTTTCAAATCTATTTTGTATTATTTTCATAAAGATCTTACAATCATTATTATTCAGTATTATCACTCTCCGTTTTTTAAATTGTTTTCTATCTTCCTTCCTGCATATGAATTTAAGTATTCTACTACACAATTCTTTATGCATAAAACTTCCATTTGACCATTCATTCAAAAACTTTAAAACATTTTTTTTTTGCCAATCCCTTAAATGTTTATACATTTCATATCCTATTCCATCTGGTCCTGCAGCTCAATCTATATTTACTTTTCCTAAAATTTGTTCTAGCTCTTTTAAAAAAATCTTCTTTTCAAACTCTTTATTATCTTTTTCTGTTAACTTTTTTACGTTCCATGCTTTTTACTACTGTCTTTTTTCTTTATACATTTCTTATATGTATTGTACTACACTATTCATAATCTTTTCTGAGTTCTTTCTATTTCTCCTTTTACATTTTTATTTCTCTCATTGCACTACTTTCTTTATTAATCTGCTTAAGTAGCTCAATACTTCTTTTTCATTGTAAAATTATCTTTGATTATATAACATTTCTTGTATTTTTCTTGATTTCTTTCATATAATTATTTTCCTTCAAAGTACTTTCTATCATTACATTATAATCATCCAATGCATCAATATATGTTCTTTTATATTTTTCTTTCTCTATTTTTCTCATATCATATTGCCACTGTAAAACAAATTATATTTTTCCTTAAATATCACCCACCATTCAGACCAATTTTTTTATAAAATGTTCTCATACTAATATGATCTTTCCATAACTGTATTACTAATCTCTTTCTTTCTTCATTCCATGCTTTCTCATTTATCCTTGTATTCCTATGCCTATTTTATACAGTCCTTGTTTTCCTTTATATCTAGCCATATTGCAAGATGATCAGAAAATCCTGTTTCAACTACCTCCCTGTATCCAATAACTAAACCTTCTGATACTATAATCTGTTAGTTCTATACATACCCCTTTTGTAAGTCCATGAATTTTTGTCCCAAAGTTTTAAATGACCACATCTTATAGCTTCTAAAATTTTTCTTATATCACTTCCTTTCTTTACACACTTGCCTCTTAAATCACAATTAAAGTGTCCTGTTGTTATAATATTCATATTTATCACTGCATAGTCTAAAATCTAATGAATAAGCTTTCCCTTTCTTTGCAATTAGTATAAGCATATAATGATATAATACTATATATTTGTTCTTTCCATTTTAATTCTACCATGGTTAATCTTCCCATTTTTGCTAAAGTTTACATCTAATATCTTAACTGTATTTCTACAAAATAGAGTTATTCCAGAACATATTTCATTTCCTGCATTCCAGAGTATCTATTAGTTTATCTATTAGATAGTTTATCTGTTTGTCACCTTTCTTCACTTTTTAAAAATCTTGTGTCTTGTCTTGCATCAGCATCACCTGTATTACACCACTCCAAAATTCCTATTTTCTTATTATAGTCTTAATAATATTCACATTTACAGAAAGCACTCCATAATTTTCATTTTCCCATTTCCTTAGATTCATGGTTTCTTAAGTTCATAACTAATTACTAGGCTAGCTTTCTTAATCTGTCATTCTAAACCTAGACAACCCCCTTCCCTAATATGAAAATCAAACGCTGTATCTTGTGTCTGTGAGTCAAGCACCTTAATCATTATACTAACCCACAGTCATTAGCTACACACACACACGCACACACACACACACACACACACACACACACACACACACACACACACACACACACACACACACACACACAAACACACATATATACACTGACAATGAAATAACTGACATGAAAAAAATGACAAAAAAGAAAGTTCAAAAACATGAAACTTCACATGCCCGACAAACCAAAATCCCGACAATCAACAAAACAAATACCTTTCCCGAAAAACACACACACAACACAAGCACACAAAAAACCTTACAAACCTACACTAAACCTTACATACACAGCTATCTATGCACTAACCTTAACCCAAACCCTAAGGTCTGTCACTATTGCACACTTACCTTACCCGCACCCTAACCCTAACTCACTTAATCTGCCCCTAACCCTTAACTCTGTCACTATTGCACACTTACCTTACCCGCACCCTAACCCTAACTCACTTAACCTGCCCCTAAACCTAAAGTCCGTCACTATTGCACACTTACCTGACCCACACCCTACCCTAACGTCCGTCACTATCACACACTTACCTTACCCACACCCTGACCCAAATGTCCGTCCCTGTCGCACACTTACCTTAACATGTCGGTGTTCTCAGCATCGGGATTCTCAACTGTCGGTCTTCTCCGTTGTCGATCTTCTGTGTCAGTGTTCTTGTCATCGGCGTTGTGCACTTCCTGCGTTTTCAGGTAGACCTATATATATATATATATATATATATATATATATATATATATATATATATATATATATATGTGTGTGTGTGTGTGTGTGTGTGTGTGTGTGTGTGTGTGTGTGTGTATATGATTTCTTTTCTCTTTCTATTTTTAACATAACATTACAGTCCCAGCCACCAGTCCATAAATGCCTTTTGTCATAAACATTTGCAATGTCCAGTAATTCTTTATATAAAGTTTTCAAAAGTCCTTTCAATGTCTGTTTTTCTGACTCTGTTCAAAATTGTACATGTATCTCCTTTTTTGTTTGTTTGTTTTCCTGTTAAATGCTTTTACCACATATAGATTCCAAGGGTTCCATCTTTCTTTTTTTCATATTCGCCAAGAAAATTGCCCATTGAAAAAACAGTTGCAAATAATATATCACAAACTGTCTCTTTGTTAATAAGAATAAATGCTCTTACCTGATGTGCGTTTACACCATCATCTTTCGGCTTTTCCCATTAGGGGTCGCCACAGTGGATCATCTCTTTCCATTTCTTCCTATCCTCTGCATCTTGCTCTGTCACACCAACCACCTGCATGTCCTCTCTCACCACGTCCATAAACCTTATCTTAGGCCTTCCTCTTTTCCTCTTACCTGGCAGCTCCATCCTTAGCATCTTTTTCCCAATATACCCATCATCCCTCCTCAGCACGTCCAAACCAATACAATCTCGTCTCTCTTGCTTTGTCTCCAAACTGTCCAACATGAGCTGACCCTCTAATATACTGATTCCTAATCCTATCCATCCTAGTCACACCGAGTGCAAATCTTAACATCTTTAACTCTGCCACATCCAGCTCTGACTCCTGCCTTTTTGTCAATGCCACTGTCTCCAACCCATATAACATAGCTGGTCTCACTACCCTCTTGTAGACCTTCCCTTTACTCTTACTGGTACCCGTCTGTCACAAATCACTCACCCAAAGAGGCTATTAAATTGTCCCATACTTCATACCTGTCCATTTCTTTGTCTTCTTTACTTTGAATCCTTAACACATACTTCTGCTTTTAATTTTTTCTACCTTATTTTATGCTACCCCACTTTTGTCTTCTTTTACTTTCTCTGCATACATTATATTTTCCATTTCACCACTATTCTTCAGGATTGTCTGTGCATCCTGTCAACTGGAGAGTTGTAATTATACATCTATTATTTGCTGACTCATCTCCATCAAACAGATTTCTTTGAAACATTACCTCAGAATCCTGAACACATTCCCCATCTTGGTATTTGCTTTCTCCTTTATTTCTTTTACCATTGAATCATCTCCTTCTCTCTCTGTCTGCCTCCTTGTTTCTTTGTGGTGCCTTTGCACCTGAAATGGAACAGGAAGTGCTCCTCTAAAATGGGTCCCACTCACAACAATGATGAGTAGGGGAAGGTCCCTGATGCCGTGGCCAAATTTCCCATAGTAGTAAAAATACCACCTCAGGTCTCCCCTGAAAAGAGACTACTAGCCAAGTGGGACTTATGTGGTTAACAAAGGATAAATAACGTAAAATAACTAAATAAAAAAGACTAAGGGGACTAAAAAAAATTATCAATATTTGTATCTCATTATCCATATCCATAATCAAGAGATTCTTTTCTCAATGTTTGTATTATCTTTTTAGCTTCTTACAAATATCCTTAGCTACCATAAAAGAATCTTTTTAATCCATATACCGATATACTGCATTTTGTCAAGATCCCTTAGTATGGGTATTGCTGAACCAATTCACACATGGGTAAAAAGTTTGCCATCATAGTCTTTGTTTCACCTTCATTTATTTGTATCCCAGAAAGACTTGTTTTCTCTACATATAAGACCCACCATCATTAGAGATGTTCTGTTAAAGTCTGCTACCTTCTGGATCACCATTTTCCTATTAATGTTGTTACAGTTTGCCACACTGCTCCATATTAATCAACTTTTGTAACATATTTGCCATTGTCTTAGTATAGACATAAAAAAACTTTGCAATCATAGTTTAATATAGAAATGGGTTTATATAAAGCCAGAGCAGAATGTTTTTTTACTATTTTCAGGTAATATAGCCAGCTTTTTTCTGAGATGCTGATATATCCCCCCTCCCCCAGCACTTTTAAAATATCATTAAGCAAAAATTCCAGGTCATTTTTAACACCTTCATTGAATGATCACATTTTAATAAATGATTGATTATAAATACATCAATAGAAGAGAAAACAGCCTGTGGCAACATTTTCCATTGTTTTGTGGAGTATGCATATTTTTTTTCTTTTTAACAATTTTTCATTCACTCTGACATTACATAAATTGCTCAAGTCTTGCCTTCTGTTAAACCTCATTCCAACTCCTGAAGATTATTCTGCATATACTGTCCCCACAAACTGATATATTTCTATGTAATTTCCTTCTTTCCTTTTCTAAAAGATCCCATATACCATTCTTTTATCTCCTGCACAGCATTCAACACTTCAATTACTGTCAGTTTAGATTTCAATTTCCATTTTCTATAAATTACTTTTTTTGGTAGCCAATACCCTTAAACTTTGTAAGGCCTTTCTATGTTTATGCAATTCATATTGTGCATCCCAGCTCAAAAGAATCATCTCCTTAATTAAAATTATTTTTTCCTCCAACATTTCTGTCAAACTACTTTGTAGAGACTTTTAAAATTTGTAAACTTTTGACATTCCTAAAACATGTTCCCAATTACCTCTTTCTTTTTCATCACACTTCCAGCATTTTCAATTAACCTGAGGAAAAAAATCCTCTGAAGTCTACTTGGGTAGAAAATATATATGCAAACTCTTCCATGCAAAAATCCTAAACTGTCTGGACTCTGTTGCATTCTTGGGAGCCTTATAGATTTCTTCCCATTGTTCCTTGGTAAAGTGCTTTTCCATTCTCTTTCCCAATCATTTCTAACCACTGATTTTTATGGTTATCATACAATCTTTTATGCTGTTGTTGTTGTTTTTCTTTCAGCTTTTTCCCAGTAAGGGGTCGCCACAGCAGAACTCCAGTCCGCTATTGATTGGCAGTAGAGTTTTTATGAAATGCCGAGGTGCCAGCTCGATGCCCAACCTTCAATGAAGGCATGCCCATTTACACACGCATGTCTTTCAAATGCTACCCAACCACGGGAAGGACATGCAGACATCATGCAATCTTTTATATGTCCTACTAATTATCCCTTTCTAACAGTAGCATCTATTCTAAACTCAGCTGAAAACTCTAGCAGAGCTTTTTTTTTTCACTTAATAATACCCTGTCCCTTTCTGTTTGCCCATACTCTTATCAATCCACAAAAGGAATGGCAGTCTCTAACTTGCAGACCAAACTTCTTCTTAGCCTCATCCTTCTGTGCCACCTTTCCTAATTATTTGATTCCAGTACCTTAGCTCCATTGCTAAATTCATCCAATAAATCCCAGTCCCCCATTGCATATTTTCTATACCCCTACTTGCAGTCATCTCTATTGGTAGTATTTTTTTTCACCATTCCTGTGTTGGCTTAATTTTTGGAATACTTTCTGCTACTTCATTAATATAAGATTCTGAATGGTTGTTATTATTCTCCTTAAGGACTCATATCCAAAATCCTACTCTCCTTGTTTCATCATAATCCCTTTCTACTTTGATAGGCCCTCTTGAAATGCAATCTGGACGATTGAATGGATGATCATAAATTCACCCTGGAGGGGGTTCCACCTGTGTCCTCCTTGGACATGGGCATTAGGTGCTGATCGTGGAAATAAGGGTAGAACTTGGATAGGTTGGTAAGGGGCATAAGGCTATTAGCCTAGTAACTTCCTATGACCCTATGTTCCTATGAGTCTTAACTGCACTACTCTAAAGTATCCCTTCAGATCAGGTAATCCTTTGTGACCTTCTTTTACGGGATGAACCAACTTATACTACTTAAGTTTTGCCCTCCGCCCTTCCCAAATAAGTCCTTCAATTATTTATTAATTATCATCCACAACATCTCTGCTGGCTGATAAAGTATGTCTGACCTGTATGTACACCTAAAGGGACTAAACACATTTTCACTGCTCCTATCTTACCATCCATATCCATAACCAAGAGCTTCCAGCATCTTAGTTTTTGTGTTATATTTTGTTTATGCTCTTTCCACATATATTTAGCTGCATAAAATAATCCTTCTTAATCCATACAATTAAATATTTCATATTACTATGTTCCCATAAATATGGATTTTGTTGAACTAATTCATGTGTGAGTAGGTACTTTACCATTATAGCCTTTGTTTTTATATTCATGTATTTTATACCACAAAAAGATGTGAAACTGTCTAAATGTTTCCACAACACCAAATTGTTCTTTTTCTCTATTTATCAAGACCAACATATTATCTGAAAATAAAGCAAACTTTTCTTGATTATCACACCAGTTATATCCTTGAATTTGTGTGTTCCTTGTTTTCTTTGCTAATGGCTTTATATATAAAGCAAATAACAAAGAGGAAAGAGGACATCTTTTCTGGTTCCCCAGTTCAAACACAGTTTGTCAGGAAGAAAACCTCCCACCAAAATATTTGCTTCTGACTCTTTATATATCCTCCCTATCCATCCTATTCTGTCAGGAAACACATATGCTACAATTGCCCTGCTAAAAAAATATCAACTGACTCTACAGAATTATTTCCTTGCATCAAGTCTCATCAATAATACTGGTGTTTTTGTATACTCTGCCTCCCTCTGGTGCATCATTGTTCTGTTAATGTTGTGTTCCCTCCTCTCCATAAACCAACATTAATCCATACTTACCAATCTTGGCAACACTTTTTCAATTATCTTAGTATAGATACAGGCACTTTATAACTATGGTTTAAAATTTGAAATTGATCTATATAAAGCCAAGTCTGAAGGGTATTCAGCCTCTTTGGATAATATAGCTGCCACAGATTATTTCCAAGATGCTGGATCCCCCAACACACCTTTTAAAATATTGTTAAATAAAACCTTCCAGCTATACCTCTCAACCTCTTAACACAAGAACTCTTGCCAAAGCCTAAAATAATGAAGGTTGGGGGGGGGGGGGTAAAAGCCCAAAAATAGGTACAGATTTTAAATATTGTTCATATAAACTTATAAAGTTGCTAGAGTAATAGGATTTGTGTTTGCAAGCATTTCTGGAAGGTTAGGAAGTCTAAAACACAATGTATATCATTATTTAGTGAGTCAGTCATTAGCAATTTGCCAAAAAACACAAATTTTACAAATAACAGACCAAAAATATGAGACAAAAATGGACAGCCTGCAAAAATCTGTACAGATGAGAGGTATGCTTCCAGCTCTTTATCGCTTTCTTTCCTCCTAATTTCCAAACTTTCACTGGAATGCTATCTGTTTCTGGAGACTTCCCTGATGAGTGTTTATGCGTCACCATTTTCATCTCATCTCTTCCTGTTTTAGCTATTAATTGTTGAGCCTCATTGTCCTCTAACATTGACATAATTAAGTCTTCCACAAATATTTCTATGTGTCCCTTTTCATGGTTTTCATATTCCCCTGCTTTAAACAAAATTTCTAAAATATCCCTTAATACCTCTATAGGATCTGTAATTATTTGTCTTCTAGTATCCCCAAGTTTAGCCACAACACTTTCTATTTTCTGTTGTCTAAGTCATTGAAATAAAAGCCTTTTCACTCTAGTGTTGTTATCAAAATACTTGGTTAATAGCAACCTTTCTAAATGCATCCACATTACCCAAATACTCCCTTATTTCCTCTTTAGCAATCTGTTGTCGCCTCTCTTTGTTCTGTGAGAGCCCCTTCTTCTGCCATACTTTAACCTTTGTCAACACCTCTAAGTAATTCCTATTATTTCTTTCTCATATGTCTTGCTGTATTATTTCTACCATGTTTTATACTCTATTTTAATTTTACATGACTCATTAGCTATCATGTCTGAAATAATTAATCTTTTGTAATAAATCTCAAATCATATCTACTACCTATTCTTCAAATTTGTCTATTTTTAACAGATAACAAGGAAAGCACAATTGTCATATTTTACATTATCCTGCACCATTATCCTGTTTTTTATCTTTGCATGATATGATATACTTATTGCATGGGTCTCAATGATTTTAGTTAAATACACATGTTCCTATGAAATGTAATTCCTATCATGCCTATCCTACTTATTGTATTTTGAAGAATAATATTTAAATTTTATCTGAGTTAGTGCAAATACATTCACTCCTTCCATGCCAAATATTCTAATATATATCTTCAGAAATTGACCATCTTCCGTTATAGTTTCCCTTTTAAGTCCTCCTAACATATCCCCACTATTGCAAGTCAGATTACAGTCACCACCCATAAATAATATTCTCTGTTGAAAGTGCATTATTTCTCCCAAAATTCTTTTAAACTACATAATAGTTTTTAGGTGGACTATAAATACATGCCAGCATAAGCCTTCTCCCTGCCAATAACCCCCAAACTCCCTCAAATCTACCATTATTTTTATTTTCCTCTTATATCATTATCAGAGCCTCTCTCATGATCATTATTATTATTACTCTCCTTTTCTATTGTCGTTGTCACTCAGCTGAATATCCTTCATGAAACCCTTTTTTTGTCAAATTCACATGCTCATATCTATCCAAATGAAACATTGCTATTTACACACTACATTTCTTAAAACAATTCAATGATTTTCTTTTACTTTTTTATCTATATTGGAAAGGCCATTTACATTCTATGTAAATATCGACAAAGCAGCCATTAGATAAAAAGTGATTGCTCTCACATATTATACATGATAGTTCTTCTGAATTTATGTTTCCAACTTGCAACTTACAAATGCACACTGCTGACATGACAGGCTGATCTTCTTCTTACCTGTATTTGAACTGAAATCACATTTTCCCACTTTTTGCTAGAAAATCAATAAACAAAAATACTAAATACAATTAAATACTTCCCAAACTTTTTTAACTCACAGTAAACACAGAAAACTTTGTAAACTTTCCAAAAAGAAAGTTTACCCCTCCAAATAGGGACAATTACTCCTAATTTATGTCTGCACCCACCCACAGGCATTACCAGCTCTAATGTTATGGTTAACCATTCTAAAGCATATGTTACAGCCTATGTTTTGTTTTGCACAGGTTGCTGTCTATCATTATCTTTTCTCTGTTCACCCTCCCAGATGTGAAAAACAACCTACATGCTTTGAGTAAACTTTAATTTTTAGGCTTAAAGTATACTGGCTACCCGTAATAAATAAATTAAATTGTGTTCTGTGATATTTAATACATTAAAGTACTAAGGATATCAGAGAGGCAACTTCTTGTATTTCTATTAATTTCCCACAGTTTCAAATTTAATGTGCTTTCACTGAGCTACTTGCCAGTGTTTCTTTAAAATTTAATTATATTGTACCATGCACACTTCATTCAGAACACATTGTTCAGACCTAGGATTAATTGCTTGCACTTGCAGACTCCTTGTCTCCAACTAAAATAGCTTTCGAATGGAAAAACAGCTAGTAGCTTTGCAAATGTAAGACCCTTTGTATATTTCACTCAGAATGCACCTGTCAGACTGCTCATGTTTAATTGTTTGGACTGGTTTGTTCACTGTTTCCAGCTAGGAGGGGATCTCAGGCTCGTAGATTAGTACTAGGCTAACTGCCATTGTGGTCCATTTTAAGCCTAGCCAGTTACCCCATGTGAGAATTAAACCCTGCATCTCGTGTCTGTAAGGTAAACACATTAACTATTATACCAACCTCCCACAAAGATATTTCTTCAGTCAATGAAGCTCTTAGAGGTCAGGATCAAACCTTGCTCCTTGTGCATAGGAGGAGAACATCTTCACTATTATGCCAATTGTTTTTTTTGTTTTGTTTTTTAATGAACAGTTAAACAGCTAATATCTTGTAATTGCAAAATAAAACTACCATTGTCATGTTTCACGTGTTATTCCATCATATGTGCTTAGGAAACTTAGAAATAGCTTAAATTAAGGACATTGGTATAAATATCCACTTTTATAAAAACAGAGGAAATTATCATCTTTTAGTTTTCATATAATATGATGAATACACATTTACATCCCCAGCACCCCAAGATCACAAAGTTATAATAATCTTAATTTGCTGTTTTCTAGCCTTTCTTATTTTGTTACAGTTTAAAGCCTGAATACATCACAAGTAAGTAAAAGTGTTTTCTTGTTTTACCATCATTGGCATACAAAGCAGTCATTTACACATCTCCTCAATGTCAGATTTAAAATACATCTGACTGCACACTATACAGAATTGTTTTACAATATAGTATGCAGTCTACATGATATGATGTAGAATGAAATGCTTATACAAATAATAACATAAATGTTTTACTTACTGAAAATCTTTCAGTACCTTTAGTGTCTTTTTATACATGAATGATATAAAGTGGAGTTTATGCTTTAGAGTTCCCCCACCAGTCTAATACAATTATCAAACTTCCAATATTTTTAGCTGCTTCTTCTTTCAGAACCACTCTTCACACGCCTAACCTACATGTAATGGGATTGATGGTAGGCTCATTCCTTCCTTCCCTATCTCTCTCCAGAAGGGTGCAAGGGAGTTGCAGGGAGGTTCACTGGAAACATACTAATGCATACATAAAACAAGCTCATCCAAAAGACAGTCTGAGTCAACTCCGTCCACCCACCATTAAATCAGGACAGAAACTTTCTACCACTTCTGCTCTTGTGCTTTAAGAGGTTCACTTGAAAGATTCCTAAAGCATACTCACAGCAGGCATATCCAAAAGACAGTCTGAGTCAGCTCCATCCACCCATCATTTATTTTGGATATAAACTTTTCACTACCCCTGACCTTGTGCTTTAAGTAAGTGTTGGGCAGCCAATGCTCTCTGCATTATTTTAGGCTGCACAGTGACTAGTCTTCAGACAAGTACTTCACTGCCCTAATTTGTAATCAATAGCCTTGCAGTCTGTAAATCCTCCTCAACAGACATCCTGCTGGTCACCTTTTACTCTTTGCTTCCTAATAGACACTGATATTTACTCCTTACTGTTCTTACATCTCAGCATTTATATCTCTTATATTTTCTCACTTTTTCTAGACTTGCTACTCCCATAATGTGTCTCCTTCTGTCTCTCTTAAGTGGCACTGCATGCCTTCAAGGAAGTCATCTTTGGTCTCCCTTCCTTAAGCTTACTTCTCCTTTGCTTCCTCCCTTAAGTTTATTTTTCTTTGCCCGAGCCACTTGTTAAACCACTTTCAGCTTTGAGCCAGAATTTGTGCCAGAGTCATCATCAACTCAATGCATTCATCCTCCTCTTTAATTTTTTTAAGCAAAAGTGTGTTTTTGTTTTTATTTTTATGTATAAGTGTTCCCTCAAGTAAATAGAGCTATGATTTTGTAACAGTGATGTTTGCAGCTGAAACATCTACCTGAGGGTGTATTTTATTGAAATTATTCATAAACTTTTTGGCAGTCCAAAATAAAGAACTTTGTCTACTATTACTGCTCCATTGTCTTAGACCACAGCAGCTCCAATGGCACTGTCTCCTTCCAACTGGGTTCCACTGGTTGTTTTTAGCAGTCCACCATCTCCCTTACTTAAGTGTAATTGTCCGTTGCTCCAAACACTTGTTAAACCACTTTCATTTCTAAGCCAGTATTTTATTTTTCCTGAGCTGCAGTCCTGCATTTTCAGCTTAATTTTTCTCACTGTTTTGGTGCTCTTGGGTGGGGGTAACCTAGGCTATTTACTTAGCAATTCAAAGTAAATGGAATCCTTCTTCATATTAGACAATCTGTTAACAGACAAGTTTAATTTGTAATGCTGTATATCACTATTAGTCTGGATAACTTATACTGGCTTAACAGTGAGGTAATTAATTTAAATTATAAACTAAAGATACAAATAAAAATAGTGACTGAATTTGTTATTAGCTGAATGGAAGCACCTACCATTGCTCGAAGGCCACTTCACTGATTGTTCTTCCTGCTTGGTGCATCCTGATCCATTTGTCATTGCTGCGTTCAGGCTCACCCCGCTCCCTATTCTTACCCCCAAATTCCCACTCATCTCCATATAGCCAAAACTTACACATCCAAAGCCACACCCATCTAGGCAACTAACCAATTAAACCAAACATCTAATTAGCACATTTATTTATTTATTTCCAGTTTGATTACCGGGGAAGTCCACTGGGCCAAAATGACCCATTTTCTGTGGAGGCCCGGGGAGAAAAGCTTCAAGTTGCATAATACATTTACAATACAAGTGGTACATAGGTATAATAGATACATTATTAAACAGTAAGAATTCTATCTGGACCTCGCCAAGGCCTTCAACACCATCCCCCACTCTGGAATCATAGATAAACTTACTAAGCTGGGCATAAATCCCTACATCATTCGATGGGTTGCCAACTGGCTTACTGACAGAACCCAGACTGTAAAAGTAGCTGACTCCAAATCCAGCTCCAGACAAGTGACAAGTGGAGTATCTCAGGGTTCAGTCCTGTGACCACTCTTGTTTGGCATCTACTTCTCTGAAGTACAGGCCAACACAATGGACTCTGGCTAACAAAGTTTGCAGATGACTGCAAACTGGGAGCCATTATTGAATCTCCAAATTATGTGGATATTCTACAAAAGGGCCTTACAGAAACAGATGCCTGGTGCCAGAGCCATGGGCTCAAGCTTAATGCCAAGAAATGTATAGTTATCCCCTTTGGAAAAAAACTTGTACCCATGAACTACCACATAGGTGGCAGGACACTAAACATCGAAAGTGTGATGAGAGACTTAGGGACACAAGTGGACAGTGGTCTCACTTTCGATAACCACATCGCCGCAACAGTCAGGAAATCCTTCTATGTGGCACACCTCATCACTAAGGGCTTTTCATCCAGAAAAAAGGAGGTCATTGTCCCACTGTACTCATCCCTCATTAGACCCATTATAGAGTATAATGCCCCATTTGGTATGTACCTCACAAGACATCTGCAACAGCTGGAAAGGCCACAGAAATACCTCACTAAAAGAATCACAGGCCTAAAGCAGATGCCATATGCTGACCATCTAAAAACACTTCAGCTATACTCTGTGGCATATTGTCTACTCAGAGGCAATCTCTGCTTAACATACAAGGCCATGTCAAACCCTGTGTTGTTGGACATGCTCCACTTAAAGAAATCCCAATCCCTCAGAGCCACACGCTCCAGGGATCTAAACCTTATCATCACAATGAACAAAACATGTTGGAGGGATAGGCTACTGACCCAGAGACTCCCCATACTCTGGAATAGACTGCCCATACATGTCAAGCAGAGCACCTCATTGGCCCTCTTCAAAAGGAACTTTGATGATTGGATGGGAGATAGGAAATTCACCCCGGGGATCATGTCAGTCGCCCTGCTAGACAGGGGCCTAGAGAAGTAAATATTGTGGGAAAAAATGTCCAGGAAATTGTTATGGCTAGGCTTGCATAGTCCTTAGGGCCGATAGCCTAGTACCAACCTATGAACCTATGAACCTATGAACACATTTGGAGTCATGGTATTTAACAGAGTTCAGGGTTTTACAATTTCATTTAAGGGGCACTCTAATGTGTGGAGTTTGACAACAATATATGTGTGAACATGAGAGAGATGACAGATAAAAGACACAGAGAATACACTCTGCTTATGCACAATTAAACATGGATGCTATTTACACTGTTTACAAGGTTGATTTGAGTCAGTGTAGCTATAGGTGTTATCAAAAGTATAGAGAGCCAAGGAGAAAGAGAGAGGACACACTGGGAGCAGAAGGTTTAACTAGGATTAGGTAGGGTGAAGGCAGGTACATTTCCGCTTAGAGGACAGGTGTTTGAAAAGCAGGTTTTTAAAGTTTTCAGAGTTTGGCATAGATCTTAGAGCAGATGGAAGGGAAATCCATTTTTTGCCAAGTGAGTAAGAGAAGTTGGCCAGCAGTGTGTTTAGGTTTATTGATAGCTATTAGGTTCTGATGTTCAGATCTTAGTGTTCTTTTGGGTATGTAGGGGGAAGGAGATTAGTTAGGGCAGGACATTTTGTTGCGTGAAATATGATTCTGTGAGCAGAGGTGACTTGGAGATAGTCTAGGTAGTTAGGGAGTTTGATCCAGTTCAGGGATTGTAGGGTGAGGCAGTGATGGGTATAGTTTTTGGAGTTGGTGGCGAATTTAGAGATTTTGTTGTAGCAGGTTTCTAGTTTGGAGGTGATAGTGGAGGACAGATTGGTTAGGAGAGGGGCACCATATAATAAGGAAGGGAGAAGATAAGTTGTGGCCAGAGTATGCCTAGTAGAGTTGGAGAGAAAGCGATTGTTCCTATACAGCATGCCTAGCTTTTGGTGGGTTTTCTTGATATTTTGTTGAATATGTATATCAAATTTGAGGTGTTCATCAATGGTAATACCAAGTAGTTTAGCTGAGGGAACTACTTCTATAGGTGAATTTGTATGGCTTTAGACTTTGAAGTTGTTTTTGTCATAGGAGAAGGACTTTGTAGGAGGGAAAAGTAGTATCTTTTATTTATTAGCATTTAGAGAGAGGTGGTTTTGGCACATCCAGTTTTCGGTTGTTGAAAATGCAATTTGGGTTTTGTTTAGAAGTTCAGAGAGGTTTGAGGCAGAGCAGACTAAGGTAGAATCGTCTGCATATTGAATGATTTTGGTGTCAGGAATAGCAGAGTGAAAGTTATTGATAAATATATTAAAAAGCATGGCGCTGAGAATAGATCCCTGAGGTATTCCAGTTGGGGTGGGTAGGAAGGAAGAGATGGAGTTCTTCCATTTGACTGCCTGTGATCTATCGGATAGATAACTGGAAAACCAGGATATGGTGTTGGGTGAGAGATGGAGGTTGGAGAGTTGAAAGAGAAGGTGCTTGTGGGACACAGTATCAAAAGCTTTGGACAGATCAAGTAAAATGGTAGAAACTAAATGTCCTGAATCACAAGCTTGGTTGACAGTTTCAAGGAAAGAGAGTAGAGCGGTAATAGTGCTATGGCCTGGGCAGAAGCCATGTTGGGTGGGAGTGAGAAGGTTGTTTAGAGTCAGAAAAGGCATGAGTTAGAGGTGGATGCATTTTTCTAGGATTTTGGAGATTGGTTAGAGCAGAGCGATTGGGCGGATGTTTGAGATGGTGGTGTTTTTGCCTCCTTTGTAAAGTGGAAGAATATAGGCTGAGCACCAGAGTTTAGGGACATATGATTCCTTTATGGATCTGTTAATAATGATGCTGATTGAAAGAGCAATACCTTCAGCAGCACATTTCAGGAATGAAGGAGGGGAATTGTCAGGAGCATTAGAGCAAAGTTTAAGTTTGGACAAAAGTTTTTGTATGAAGTTAGCGGAGACGGGTTTGAGCTCAATCAGAGAGGGAGGGTTGCTAGGGGAGTTGGAAGGTGGTGAGTATAAGGAAGAGGGGTTATTGTTAGGAAATGTCTTGGTGAGTTTTGAAATGGTTTCTATGAAAAATGAGTTAAATTCGGAGCTTAGTTCGAGGTCAGATTTACTTGGGTCAGGACAGGGGTTATTCTTGGAGCCCAGATTAAGAAGAGAGTTTATTGAATTCCAGAAAAGTTTGGGATTTTTATTATTATTTGTGGACTGGAGTTTGATGTAGTAGGACTTTTTGTCCTTGGTGATTAGTTTTTTTGCAAGGTTATGTAACTGTTGATATTGAAGGAGTGTAGTGGGCAGCTTATTATTTTGGTAAAGTTTCCATGTTTTGTCTCATTGGTGCATGATTTTTTTTTTGTTTCTTTGGATAGCGAAGGAACAGTTTTGGCTTTTATCCTTTTGTGTCTTAGTGGGCATCTAAGAATACAGAGTTGAAGTATATACCTAAGCTCCGTCCTCAACTATCAATTAACCTTTTACCACACCCTTCTACACCTACCCACCCTGATAACGTTTTCTTTCCTAGCTCACCTGACCTCCCTTCTCAGCTACATTGATACAAACCATATTTTCCCACCACAATCACTTTCTCAGCTACTCAGTTTATGACCCCAGACAGGGCTGTAACACAACCATCCATAACTCCATCACTCTAAACCACCTCCTGCATTAATTACTTCAAACTTAAGATCTAAATTCTACAAATTTTAAAACAAAAATACACTTCCAAAAAAATCTCTAAAACCCATACCATCAACATGTACCACATATCCTATCAAATTAACATTACATGGTGACATACACTCCAGTTCAGGACCATCCACTGCCAACTCCACCACTAACCCAAAACCAGTTATACCTTCCACAGCTCCCAAAACATCCTTATTACAAATGTACCACCTGAACATCTGAAGCATTTGCAATAAAATAACTGAGCTATATGCATGGGTACCCAATACTGTCCGGACATACTAATAATTACAGAAACTTGGTTAAAGCCCCATATTAAAGATGGAGAAACAATACAACCCAGTTACAAAATACTAAGGGTAGATAGGCAAAAAAAAAAAAAAAAAAAGCAGAAGATGTAGCCATCTTATTTGAAAATATTTCGCAACTTACCCTTGCCACTCTCCGCATCACAATTTTTAATAATGCCAAAATCATTAGTACTCTACTGAAACTAAACCCCCACAAAAACATATCCATAATGGGAATTTATATCCCTCCTGGAAATAACATCAGCACTGACAAAGAATTTATATTGTGGGCCACTTCTAATATACCACAAGAAAAGTGAATTTTAGGAGGTTTCAGTATCAAATGACTGTCTGTCAATTGCGATTATTCTCAAAATGGTAATCACAAAAGACGAAACAAAAACTCTCCGAGTCAACAGATGAAAGTAAGCGCTTTCGTTTACTGACATAAGCAAACTTCTTCAGACAAAATTCAAAAAAACATTAAACCAATAAATACATTCAATTAATTACATCACCAACTAACAATTCAAGCTCCCCACCCACATTTAAAGAAATATTTAAAAATATATATATAGTCGAAGGCAGAACTACATCTCATTCATACATTAAATCTTACATTATACTAATATTTAAAATAAATATTGAAATTAATCATCATAAGAGTCAAAAATTCAAAAATACATATACTGTATCCAAAAAAAAATTGCACCCTCCCTTCCCTGAGTGATTGGCTTAAGAACCTTGTGCAACTCTGTCCGGACCTTGGCTCGACACCTGATCAATCTGGCAATATACTGAATGGTGAGAACATTACTGTTGCCAATTTAAAATCATTTGATCAGAAACTTTTTAAATTTAAAAAGCTAAAATTAGAGATTCAATACTTGCAAGAATGCTTACGCAGACAGCAAGTACCAAAGGGATTGAGGCAGTGGCGTTATCTGACCGGGCTCATCCCTAACTCATCTTTTCATGCTGATTTATTACATCTCTTTGATAGACAGGGTTGTGAATTTTTGGAACATCCTGTCAAGGATTACAATTCTCAGCTTGATAAGCTTAGAACTGAACTTACCCGCTTTGACTTGGACATACAAGCGGATAACATTTTTCGCTATAGGTTTGAGTACTCTCGGATTTTCAGCAGTATTGAAGCTTTGCTAACTAAAATAAAAGAAATCAAGTTGAAGAAACTGAATAGGGACAAACATGACTAAGAGCATGGTCTAGCGTATCCACCTCCCCCCATTAATAAACAGTTTGTTTCGGCAGATGTTAATACGAGTGGGCAAACACTTATTGATAATAATGATGACCATGCATCATAATTTAACCATAATGGCCCCCCCTAATGTCATAGATAATGATAATTTTCCTGTGAGGCGTAGTGAAAGACTTTTCAATAAGCAGGGTCAAACCCATTCAGGTAACCCGACTACTGCCTCTAACAACCAATCAGGCCCCCAGGATTTTCATGGCGCCAATGTCAACAACCAATCCAAACAGTGGGGCAGGCCGACTGGAAGACAATGGAAGAGGAGACAGAACAAGTGGAGGAGTTGATGAATGGCGATGGCGTTTATACGAACGTCTCGTTGAATTCTGAACCTACGACTGGTGTACAGATATTATACAACAAATTGAGTGATTTTAAAATTTTTAGTTACTCATGGTTTGTTCCCTGTGATACTCTAATTGAAGTGCTGGCAAAGGGACTAATGTTTGTGCCGACTGTCCATTCTGATTTAGCAAAGATTCTGATTGACCTTAAATGTTATACCCATAAATTAAACTTGAATGTGTTACTAGGTAGTTCTACTAATGTGATGAAAGACTTTAGGGTTGCGAGTTTAGTCAATCCGCTATTCCACACTTCTATTTTTCTGTTTGAGAGAGTATGTGAGAATGACATTAGAAATTTACTGAATAATGAGCAAAGTTTTTTTAATAATTTGTCATTTTGTGAAAGTGAGGTTTTGAATGAGTTGAAATTTGCTGGCATACGCATTATTAAGTCGGACAAAGGTGGAGGTTTAATTTTTATGGATGAAATTGATTATACTAGGAGGATGTGTACACTCAACTAGTTTGGCTTATGAAAAGGTGTATAGAAATATTATGAATGGAGCTTATCAATGGATTAGGGGGTTCATCAAGGATTTGTTTATCGATGCCTCTATTGATATGGAAATGTATAATTATTTGAACATCCTTTGCCCACTGACACCTGTTATTTTTGGTCTACCGAAAATCCATAAGGACTTTGAAAATCCACCCTTATGTCCTATTGTTGATGGCAGACAATCTTTGGCTGTGCCAAAGTGGTAGATAGTAAATTAAAAATGCACCTTAAGGGCGAATTACACATTTGTAAGGATTCCTGGACTTTTCTTGGCTCCATTAACAAACTCCCTTACCATGAGTAATATAATTTCCTTGCTATTGATGTTATGGACTTATACACTACAATCCCTCAGGAGTTAGGTATTCATTGGGTAAGGGAATGTTTGTTAGGTAAGAAGGTTGGTGGCAATGAAATTAATTTAACTGAATATTTACTTGACTTGGTCTTAAGTAATAACTATTTTATGTTTAATCAGGAATTCTATTTACAGAAAACCGGAGTTGCCATGGGCTCTCCCTGTGGGGCCACTTTTGCAAACACTGTTATGGCCCACTGGGAGAGGACATATCTGTTTAAGGATGATATGTTTACACAGAGGGTGGTCTGGTACATGCGTTACCTGGATGATATTTTTATCATCTGGAAGGGTGATTCTGTTTCAGCATCAGAGTTTGTGAAACACATCACAAATTTCACTGATTTCTTGAAATTTACTTGGGAATTTACTAGTGACCACATTGCCTATTTGGACATTGATTTACATAAGGATAACATCACTAAGAGATATTTATCAAAAATTTTTAGAAAGCCCACATACTCTAATGCTTTCCTACATTTTTCAAGCTCACACCCTTTCCATCAGAAGAGAGCAATAGTGAAAGGACAGTTAGTGAGGGCTGCTAGGATGATATCTCTGGAGTCTAAATTTTTGACGGAATGTGATTTACTGAAGAATGTGTTTATTAAAAGGGGCTACCCTGTGGGACTTATAACCCAATTAATAGATGAAGTCCATTCTAAAAGGATTGTTGGGACTTTTAAACGCCTACTTTTTGGGAATAGTGTGATTATGGATTCCAATGCACATAACATGGATAGGTTAGATAATTTGAATTTTGGCCTGAATAAGCTCGGAACTGTTGGTGGCTCTCTGGTTGGTGACCCTTCTGTGATTGCTCCTGAAGGTGAAAATCCTAGGATGAGTGGGGATTTACCCACTAATTTCATCACTACTTTTTCACTGGATGCATCATTGTTAAAATCAATTTTAATTAAAAATTGGTGTTTTCTTATAGAGGATCCCTTTATTAGGAACAAAGTGGGTGATCTGCCAAAAGTAACCTTTAGAAAGGGTTCAAATTTGAAACTAAGGTTGGAGAGACACATGGTTATGGGTTCCCGCCATTGTGGGATGGGAAAGTGTGGCAGGTGCCGGTTTTGTAAATATGTGAATGTTACTAATTCATTCACTGTCTAGATGTATCATTTGAAAGGAAAATTTAATTGTGATTCCAGCAAAGTAGTTTATTTAGCTGAGTGCCAGGTTGTTCCACTTTCTGTGTTGGGAAGATGGAAAGGTGCTTGAAACAGAGAATTTGTGAGCACATTTATGACATGAGTAAATTGAATTTGAATAATGCCTTGGCTAGACATGTGAAGTCTTTCCCCACACATCAGTTTTTATTTTCTGTTATTGATAAAGTTGGGGAAAACCCTGGGGGGGCTATGTGCCATTTAGGTTGGATGAGAGAGGATTAAACTGGCAGTTAAGGCTTAATGCACATGTACCCCTGGGCCTTAACGATTGTCTTTCTATTAAATGCATTTTAAAACTGAAATCTCTTATTAGCTGAATGCATTTTTATAAAACATTGTTTTTTTGGATATAGTATATGTATTTTTGTATTTTTGTATTTTTGACTCATGATTAATTTCAATATTTATTTTAAATATTAGTATAATGTAAGATTTAATGTATGACTGAGATGTAGTTCTGCCTTCGGCTATATATATTTTTAAGTATTTCTTTAAATGTGGGTGGGGAGCTTTAATTGTTAGTTGGTGATGTAATTAATTGAAGGTATTTATTGGTTTAATGCTTTTTGAATTTTGTCTGAAGAAGTTTGCTTATGTCAGTAAACAAAAGTGTTTACTTTCATCTGTTGACTCGGAGAGTTTTTGTTTCGTCTTTTGTGATTACCTTGTTGGTTTATTCGTTTTTTTAGATTATTCTCAAAATGCCATAAGTCTCTATGGCTTTACCCAACTAATCACTTCTTCCACTCACTACATAAACAGCACTGACAAAGGTTCAATACTTGATTGGATACTCACCTTCTCCCCTAACAACATATTCTCCTATGGCTCTCTCTCTAATTTTCTAAATGACCACCTTCCTACCTTTATCATCAGAGCTCAAAACCACACTCCCAAACCATACCACCCTAATAAAATACACAATCTCTCCCACTTCTAAAAATAAACATTTCTCCAGAACCTACAATTCTGCAACTGGAAATATCTAAAGGATCTCCCCTTTGATGATGCTGTCACAGAATTCTCCAGAACCTTCCTTAACATTTTAAACAGTTTATCCCTCCTCAAAACAAAGCATGAAAAAACTATAGCAGTTCCTTGGCTGACCAGAACCAGAAAACATCTAATGAAACTCAGAGACAAGGCCTAGAATTCCTAGATCAAAATTAAAACACAAAACAACCTACAAATATTTTGGCAACTCAGAAATCACACTAAATACCAAGTCAACATAGATACAATAAACTACTACACTAACCTACAAACTAAAAATCTTCAAAACCCAAAGGAGGTCTGGTCAACTATTAACAAAATCCTCAAAACAGACCACACCTCCCAACCTGAACCCACAGTGTCTGGCAACACAGGAATTACTGCCACTATTTTTAATATGCATTTCATAAACTTAGTCATATCCCTAATAAAACACCCCCACCCAGCCCCTCCATCCCTAGCAAAACCTGTGACTCTGCCTTCTTCTTGATATAGCCAGGTCCCATCTCAACCATTAAAAAATTCTCTTAAAACTAAAACCCAGCATCCTAGTACCCAGTAATCTCCCTGCTGCATAAGTAACAATGGCTGCCAAGGCTACATCCTATCCCATTTCTATACTGAAAAAACGCTTTATCACTGAAATAAATGTCCCAATACTACAGGAAAAAAGTTATATCCTACTGTCATGAAAGGAGATACTGCCAGCCCAGCTAGCTGGAATTTTGTAAATAATTACATGTCATTTGTGAATATCAACATGATTCATATGCTTGTGTTACAAATGTATTAGAACTGTATGTCATATATGATGGTTTGTACAGACGTGTGCTGAAGAGATATTTTGTAAAATACTGAACTTAGAGGTGTGACCACAGTGTACCCTGCTGTATTAGAACAGAAATGTATATACACTACTGTAACTGTTTAGATGTATATTTTTAACAATGGAAAATAGAACACAGAAGGTTAATTTCAGAAAAAGAGCTGAAAATTTAAATTACTTTATGACAGCCAAAGACAGAATGTCTACACTAGGGAGCTGTCTGTATTATCTTGAAAGAAAAATAAGGCTTGAGATGTGAGCATGTTTTATTGTTTTATGACATTGAGAATCTGTCTTAGATCTAAGAAGAGTCCTTGTTTATGTATTTTCATAGGTAGATGCTAAATGCTACCAGCTGGCATCAATGGTTGTTTTGAGCCTGGGAACTGAAGTCAGATAACAAGAAATTATATCATTTTGCAAGTATCTTAGCAGTAATATTTGGTATATTAATTTGGGAAGTCTCTGAGAGAGATAGCTAGCACTCTACATTTATCTTTGACCTGACAACATCAGCTGGAAAACCCATTCACCACTTCTGTCTTACTTGATCTGTAAGCAAGTCTAGGGAACATTATAATTCTTTTAGATATAGTCAGGAATATAGCAAAGCTTAATTTAGAGGTTTTTCTTTATTTATTTGAGACTGTCCTTCAATGTTGTTTTAAATATTTCCTGGGATTTTGAACTCTGAAGTTACTGTGATTATATACTGAGGATTTTCTTGTTCTTTTATTATTTATAAAAATATATTTAAACCTTTCCTTGTGGCTATTTGTGAGACATATTTAAGTCCTGAGAGTACTTGCATATTTATTTGGTGATGCTGTAGGCCACTGCTAATAGCCTTGCTCTTGATCAAACTACCATTTGGATTAATAGTAACATTGCACAGTAAGATTAGACACCCTTTGTTAATGGCCTTAAAGTAGCTGATAAGGACGTGTCTGGTGGCAGTAAAAACTATGTTATAGTCTGGGCAGAAGGGGGCATAGCTAGTAAACATGTGCCAGCCTTTCCCAGGTGTGTGTGTGTGTGTGTGTGTGTGTGTGTGTGTGTGTGTGTGTGTGTGTGTGTGTGTGTGTGTGTGTGTGTGTGTGTGTGTCTGTGTATATGTGTGTGTGAATCAAACCTCAAAGAGTGTGTGTGTCAGCTACTTGCTCAGGGACACAAAGCACTGGTTGGACAGAGAGGGTGCTGGAGGTCTTGGCTTGGCCACTCAGCTGAGATCTCAACTCTATAACTGTGCCAGTGAGGAGTCTTATTGGGGATCTGGAGAAAAAGGGAGAAACCAGCCCTGGACTGATTGTGGTCTCTGTGTGCTAATAAGGGAAACTGCACTTGATGCAGAGAGCTGCATCTGGAAATACTGTGTGCGTAACTTGTCATCCTCCCAATGTACATCTTCCACTGGTGCTAATGGTGAGGATTGAGGCTCCTTGATTACTGGGCCAGTGTTGGGGCATTACACTTACCACTATATCAAGGAGGAAATAACACCAATTAGTAACCACTGGTCTACTCCTATCCTGCCCCCCCTTATTTAAAACTCTTGGAAAATGCCTTCAGTCCTAGCTATCCCAACATCTTGGTCAAAAGTAACCTCTTCTCCCCCTTCCAACATGACTTTCACAACCATCATAGCACTACTACGGCCCTCCTACATTTCCCTAATACTTTAAATATCCGTAGGAATAAAGGAAGGCTAGTATCTGTCCTCTTTCTCCACTTTCCCAAAGCCTTCAGCACAGTCTCACACCCCATCCTCCTACAAAAACTGTAAACTCTGCAATTTGATGAAAAGACGACTGCGCGGTCTAATAGCTATCTTGCTAACAGATCACAGGTCATAAAATGGCACAAAGACGTCCCTTTTTTCATCCCAGTCTCCACAGGCATCCCCCAATGATTTATTTGTGGTTCCATTCTTTTCAACATCTTTTTAATAACCTACCAGATGCCTCCAAATTAGCCACAGTAAATAGACTCCACCCTCATGTGAAGCATCCAAAACCTTATCAACCTGCAACAAACCATTCAAGAATCCTTTTCATCTAATGAAGTCAGGCTAACTGACTCACAACTTTTTCTTAACACACAAAAAAGCAAAGAATTTCTGGCTTTGCTCCTGCACTAACCCTGGAAAAGTACCAGTATTTGAACCCATAATTTCACACTCCTTCCTACCCTTCAATTACTTCTCTTTCATCATCACTTTCTCATAATCTTCTTCTTTATACCATTCACTATAGCTGATTTCTGCCCCCCAAACACTTTCCCACTTGCTTCATTTATTTTATATCTTTATACTGCTTTCTGAAGTATACAGTGCTATAGTCCACTGAAATTTATGTCTGTGTATTGAATTATGCTCATCTTCCTTTAGTGAAAACATTAATATGCATCTGTGCTTTACTGTACTATCTGCAATGACTCCATTTCTATGCAGACTTTTCAAAAACCAATTAAATTACTTTCCTGTACCTTGTATAAACTTTTACAAGATGTCTTTATTCACTAGACTATATACACACTTGAAAATACTGTTTTTTCTACACTTTTCATTACGCTATGTATAAACTTGTACAATACTGTCTTTTTTAACACTATTTATAAATTTTTATCAAATATGTATAATCTGGAGATTTTCTCCCCAAGCTTCCACTGAAAATGGGATTCTATGCCCAGTCACACTTTCTCGGTCAACAACTGCAATAAATAAATAAATAAATGCTTTATAGTTCTCCTTTTTATTCAACAATTTCACATTGATCCTGATTTTCTTCCTGATAATCTCCATTCACCAACAATGGTCTATGGTTCAAGTCCAAGGTACTCTAGATTCTTCTTGAAAGTTACTAGGCTTTTTTCTATTACTCAAGAATTTTCTGTTGGACCAATGGAGAAGGTTTCACTGGCATAGTCTCTCTGTGATCTTTATTATTGTCAAAAGATTTAGGAGCAAAATTCCATTCAGCTTGCTGATGCACACTTTGTTGGCCAAACCTTTTTGTTGCCTGCTTAGCTTGTATTGTATTCAAAAATATATATTTACTTCTCCAGGAAAAACTATTCTGAAAACATCTTGATGTAGCAAATTGAATCTCACACCTACCCTCAACATCCCCTGACTGCTAGGATAAACTTGCTTCTCCTCTGCATGGTGTATAGTGAATAATTATTTTCCACATACACTCTGGTGTCTCCAAATTTTAATACTTTTCCCTTCTGCCACTGCTATGTCAACAGCATCTCTTTCTTCTGGTATGGGTTAATAGCAGCAGTCTGCATTTAAAATGGAACAGCCTTACAGGACTATCTGCAAATATATAGAGCTGAGTATATTTTTTTGTATTATTCTGTATTGTAGAGCTAAATTGTTGCTTAGATATCTGTTGTCTTAGTGTTCTGCAAATATACAGAGATCAGTATATATTTTTTGGGTTTTATAATTTGCACTCTGATTCCTCACATCTCTGTTGAAACTTTCCTTCCCACCCCCCTCATTGTGGTTTCTATTGCTTGTGTGTTGTTAACTCAAGGTTCCCTTAATTTGAACTGTTAATAGCAGCAGTGTGCATTTAAAGTGGAACAGCCTTACAAGACTATCTGCAAATATATAGAGCTGAGTATATTTTTCTGTATTATTCTGTATTATAGAGCTAAATTGTTGCTTAGATATCTGTTGTCTTAGTGTTCTGCAAATATACAGAGATCAGTATATATTTTTGGGTTTTATAATTTGCACTCTGATTCCTCACATCTCTGTTGAAACTTTCTTCCCCACCCCCCTCCCCTCATTGTGGTTTCTATTGCTTGTGTGTTGTTAACTCACGGCTCCCTTAATTTGAACTGTTAATAGCATCAGTCTGCATTTAAAGTGGAACAACCTTACAAGACTATCTGCAAATATATAGAGCTGAGTATATTTTTCTGTATTATTCTGTATTATAGAGCTAAATTGTTGCTTAGATATCTGTTGTCTTAGTGTTCTGCAAATATACAGAGATCAGTATATATTTTTGGGTTTTATAATTTGCACTCTGATTCCTCACATCTCTGTTGAAACTTTCTTCCCCATCCCCCTCATTGTGGTTTCTATTGCTTGTGTGTTGTTAACTCAAGGTTCCATTAATTTGAACTGTTAATAGCAGCAGTCTGCATTTAAAATGGAACAGCCTTACAAGACTATCTGCAAATATATAGAGCTGAGTATATTTTTCTGTATTATTCTGTATTATAGAGCTAAATTGTTGCTTAGATATCTGTTGTCTTAGTGTTCTGCAAATATACAGAGATCAGTATATATTTTTGGGTTTTATAATTTGCACTCTTATTCCTCACATCTCTGTTGAAACCCCCCCCCCATTGTGGTTTCTATTGCTTGTGTGTTGTTAACTCAAGGTTCCCTTAATTTGAACTGTTAATAGCAGCAGTCTGCATTTAAAGTGGAACAGCCTTACAAGACTATCTGCAAATATATAGAGCTGAGTATATTTTTCTGTATTATTCTGTATTATAGAGCTAAATTGTTGCTTAGATATCTGTTGTCTTAGTGTTCTGCAAATATACAGAGATCAGTATATATTTTTAGGTTTTATAATTTGCACTCTGATTCCTCACATCTCTGTTGAAACGTTCTTCTCCATCCCCCCTCATTGTGGTTTCTATTGCTTGTATGTTGTTAACTCAAGGTTCCCTTAATTTGAACTGTTAATAGCAGCAGTCTGCATTTAAAGTGGAACAGCCTTATAAGACTATCTGCAAATATATAGAGCTGAGTATATTTTTCTGTATTATTCTGTATTATAGAGCTAAATTGTTGCTTAGATATCTGTTGTCTTAGTGTTCTGCAAATATACAGAGATCAGTATATATTTTTGGGTTTTATAATTTTCGCTCTGATTCCTCACATCTCTGTTGAAACTTTCTTCCCCACCCCTCATTGTGGTTTCTATTGCTTGTGTGTTGTTAACTCAAGGTTCTCTTAATTTGAACTGTTAATAGCAGCAGTCTGCATTTAAAGTGGAACAGCCTTACAAGACTATCTGCAAATATATAGAGCTGAGTATATTTTTCTGTATTATTCTGTATTATAGAGCTAAATTGTTGCTTAGATATCTGTTGTCTTAGTGTTCTGCAAATATACAGAGATCAGTATATATTTTTTGGGTTTTATAACTTGCACTCTGATTCCTCACATCTCTGTTGAAACTTTCTTCCCCACCTCCCCTCTCATTGTGGTTTCTATTGCTTGTGTGTTTTTAACTCAAGGTTCCCTTAATTTGAACTGTTAATAGCAGCAGTCTGCATTTAAAGTGGAACAGCCTTACAAGACTCTGCAAATATATAGAGCTGAGAATATTTTTCTGTATTATTCTGTATTATAGAGCTAAATTGTTGCTTAGATATCTGTTGTCTTAGTGTTCTGCAAATATACAGAGATCAGTATATATTTTTTGGGTTTTATAATTTGCACTCTGATTCCTCACATCTCTGTTGAAACTTTCTTCCCCCTCATTGTGGTTTCTATTGCTTGTGTGTTGTTAACTCAAGGTTCCCTTAATTTGAACTGTTAATAGCAGCAGTCTGCATTTAAAGTGGAACAGCCTTACAAGACTCTGCAAATATATAGAGCTGAGAATATTTTTTGTATTATTCTGTATTATAGAGCTAAATCGTTGCTTAGATATCTGTTGTCTTAGTGTTCTGCAAATATACAGAGATCAGTATATATTTTTTGGGTTTTATAATTTGCACTCTGATTCCTCACATCTCTGTTGAAACTTTCTTCCCCACCCCTCATTGTGGTTTCTATTGCTTATGTGTTGTTAACTCAAGGTTCCCTTAATTTGAACTGTTAATAGCAGCAGTCTGCATTTAAAGTGGAACAGCCTTACAAGACTATCTGCAAAAATATATAGCTGGGTATATTTTTCTGTATTATTCTGTATTATAGAGCTAAATTGTTGCTTAGATATCTGTTGTCTTAGTGTTCTGCAAATATACAGAGATCAGTATATATTTTTTGGGTTTTATAATTTGCACTCTGATTCCTCACATCTCTGTTGAAACTTTCTTCCCCACCCCCCTCCCCTCATTGTGGTTTCTATTGCTTGTGTGTTGTTAACTCACGGCTCCCTTAATTTGAACTGTTAATAGCATCAGTCTGCATTTAAAGTGGAACAACCTTACAAGACTATCTGCAAATATATAGAGCTGAGTATATTTTTCTGTATTATTCTGTATTATAGAGCTAAATTGTTGCTTAGATATCTGTTGTCTTAGTGTTCTGCAAATATACAGAGATCAGTATATATTTTTGGGTTTTATAATTTGCACTCTGATTCCTCACATCTCTGTTGAAACTTTCTTCCCCACCCCCCTCATTGTGGTTTCTATTGCTTGTGTGTTTTTAACTCAAGGTTCCCTTAATTTGAACTGTTAATAGCAGCAGTCTGCATTTAAAATGGAACAGCCTTACAAGACTATCTGCAAATATATAGAGCTGAGTATATTTTTCTGTATTATTCTGTATTATAGAGCTAAATTGTTGCTTAGATATCTGTTGTCTTAGTGTTCTGCAAATATACAGAGATCAGTATATATTTTTTGGGTTTTATAATTTGCACTCTTATTCCTCACATCTCTGTTGAAACTATCCCCCCATTGTGGTTTCTATTGCTTGTGTGTTGTTAACTCAAGGTTCCCTTAATTTGAACTGTTAATAGCAGCAGTCTGCATTTAAAGTGGAACAGCCTTACAAGACTATCTGCAAATATATAGAGCTGAGTATATTTTTCTGTATTATTCTGTATTATAGAGCTAAATTGTTGCTTAGATATCTGTTGTCTTAGTGTTCTGCAAATATACAGAGATCAGTATATATTTTAGGGTTTTATAATTTGCACTCTGATTCCTCACATCTCTTTTGAAACTTTCTCCTCCCCCCTCTCATTGTGGTTTCTATTGCTTGTATGTTGTTAACTCAAGGTTCCCTTAATTTGAACTGTTAATAGCAGCAGTCTGCATTTAAAGTGGAACAGCCTTACAAGACTATCTGCAAATATATAGAGCTGAGTATATTTTTCTGTATTATTCTGTATTATAGAGCTAAATTGTTGCTTAGATATCTGTTGTCTTAGTGTTCTGCAAATATACAGAGATCAGTATATATTTTTTGGGTTTTATAATTTTCGCTCTGATTCCTCACATCTCTGTTGAAACTTTCTTCCCCACCCCCTCATTGTGGTTTCTATTGCTTGTGTGTTGTTAACTCAAGGTTCTCTTAATTTGAACTGTTAATAGCAGCAGTCTGCATTTAAAGTGGAACAGCCTTACAAGACTATCTGCAAATATATAGAGCTGAGTATATTTTTCTGTATCATTCTGTATTATAGAGCTAAATTGTTGCTTATATATCTGTTGTCTTAGTGTTCTGCAAATATACAGAGATCAGTATATATTTTTGGGTTTTATAATTTGCACTCTGATTCCTCACATCTCTGTTGAAACTTTCTTCCCCATCCCCCTCATTGTGGTTTCTATTGCTTGTGTGTTGTTAACTCAAGGTTCCCTTAATTTGAACTCTTAATAGCAGCAGTCTGCATTTAAAGTGGAACAGCCTTACAAGACTCTGCAAATATATAGAGCTGAGAATATTTTTTGTATTATTCTGTATTATAGAGCTAAATCATTGCTTAGATATCTGTTGTCTTAGTCTTCTGCAAATATACAGAGATCAGTATATATTTTTTGGGTTTTATAATTTGCACTCTGATTCCTCACATCTCTGTTGAAACTTTCTCCCCCCCCCCCTCATTGTGGTTTCTATTGCTTGTGTGTTGTTAACTCAAGGTTCCCTTAATTTGAACTGTTAATAGCAGCAGTCTGCATTTAAAGTGGAACAGCCTTACAAGACTCTGCAAATATATAGAGCTGAGAATATTTTTTGTATTATTCTGTATTATAGAGCTAAATCGTTGCTTAGATATCTGTTGTCTTAGTGTTCTGCAAATATACAGAGATCAGTATATATTTTTGGGTTTTATAATTTGCACTCTGATTCCTCACATCTCTGTTGAAACTTTCTTCCCCACCCCCTCATTGTGGTTTCTATTGCTTATGTGTTGTTAACTCAAGGTTCCCTTAATTTGAACTGTTAATAGCAGCAGTCTGCATTTAAAGTGGAACAGCCTTACAAGACTATCTGCAAAAATATATAGCTGGGTATATTTTTCTGTATTATTCTGTATTATAGAGCTAAATTGTTGCTTAGATATCTGTTGTCTTAGTGTTCTGCAAATATACAGAGATCAGTATATATTTTTTGGGTTTTATAATTTGCACTCTGATTCCTCACATCTTTGCTGAAACTTTTCCCCACCCCACCTCCCTGTTCTGGTAGTAGTTTAAATTTGGTGGATTTTGCAGTGCCCGCTCCACTGTAGATTTGATCTAGGACACTCCCCCAGTCCCATCTCTTTACTGCATTCTACCTAATAAACCCTTTCTGCACTTGGTTTTAGTCCTTTTTAATTTAATTACATTTTTTCAAACTGTGTGTGGACTAATATTGCTACATACTCAAGTGTGCCAGCTTGCACTGCATGTGAATTGTTTTTACTACTGTTTTTGCTACTTTTCTGAAAAAAAATTGTAAGCCTGTTTCCTACCTTTCCTGTAATTAGTGTTCCAGATACAGATTTGCTGTATCCAGGACTATTTGTAAGCTTCTGAGCCCCCAAGCCTTTCTGTGTTGGAGGGAAGCCTTCTAGCTTATCAGTGGGAGTGGAAAGCACTAGGTAACCTGTCTACCACATAAGGAGTGGTTCTGGCCCAGAATTTGTAGTTATTGGCCATTTGGGCAGTCTTCCATTTCTCTCAACTTTCTGATTTGAAGGCCTGCATTTGCACTTGTTTCTGTCCTGTAACTCCTGGGCCCATCTCATTTGCTCACTCAAAAAAAAAATATATATATATATTTATATATATATATATATATATATATATATATATATATATATATATATATATATATATATATATATATGCTTTTACTGTATTTGTGTTTCTTCCTACTTTATTTTGCTTTTGTGTCATCTTAAAAGTATTCAATTGTATTTATTACTGCTTGGTGTAACTCATTCTAAGCCTTTTAGTTTAAGCACTTGGGCTACAGACCAGTTGTTTTACATTAGGAAGGTTTGTGGTCTGCACTTCGGTGGCAGGACAGGTAGCTTACATCCTTCTAAGTTGGGAACTGCTGATTGAGGGCTCAGTGTCTGTTATTCTAAAAGTGTATTAATTCTGTTTTAAGCACTTGGGCTTCAGGCCAGTTATTTTACATTAAAAGGGTTCGTGGTCTGCACTCTTGTGGGAGGAGAGGCTGGACTCTGCCCTTCTAGCTGGGAATTTCTGGTTAAAGGCTTATAGTGCCTGCATATCTAAACTGCTTCTTACTGAAATTGGTACACCTTGTTTGCTGTAGCATAGACTAGATCCAGGCCTGCTGAATCTAGCTTTGTTTGTATAACCTGAGCACTAATCTAGGCATTCTTTAAAGTATTCAGTTGTATTTATTACTGCTTGGTAGTAACTTGATTAAAGTGTAGCTATCATTCTAAGTCTTTTGGATTAAGCACTTGGGCTTCAGACCAGTTGTTTTACATTAGGAAGGTTTGTGGCCTGCACTGTGGTGGCAGGACAGGTAGCTTACATCCTTCTAAGTTGGGAACTGCTGACTGAGGGCTCAGTGTCTGTTATTCTAAAAGTGTATTATTTCTGGTTTAAGCACTTGGGCTTCACGCCAGTTGTTTTACATTAAGAAGGTTTGTGGTCTGCACTGTAGTGGCAGAACAGGTAGATTACATCCTTCTAAGTTGGGAACTGCTGATTGAGGGCTCAGTGTCTGTTATTCTAAAAGTGTATTAATTCTGGTTTAAGCACTTGGGCTTCAGGCCAGTTATTTTACATTAAAAGGGTTCGTGGTCTGCACTCTTCTGGGAGGAGAGGCTGGACTCTGCCCTTCTGAGCTGGGAATTTCTGGTTAAAGGCTTATAGTGCCTGCATATTTGAACTGCTTCTTACTGAAATTGGTACACCTTGTTTGCTGTAGAATAGACTAGATCCAGGCCTGCTGAATCTAGCTTTGTTTGTATAACTTGAGCACTAATTCAGGAATTCTTTAAAGTATTCAGTTGTATTTATTACTGCTTGGTAGTAACTTGATTAAAGTGTAGCTATCATTCTAAGTCTTTTGGATTAAGCACTTGGGCTTCAGACCAGTTGTTTTACATTAGGAAGGTTTGTGGCCTGCACTGTGGTGGCAGGACAGGTAGCTTACATCCTTCTAAGTTGTGAACTGCTGATTGAGGGCTCAGTGTCTGTTATTCTAAAAGTGTATTAGTTCTGATTTAAGCACTTGGGCTTCAGGCCAGTTATTTTACATTAAGAAGGTTTGTGGTCTGCACTCTTGTGGGAGGAGAGGCTGGACTCTGCCCTTCTGAGCTGGGAATTTCTGGTTAAAGGCTTATAGTGCCTGCATATTTGAACTGCTTCTTACTGAAATTGGTACACCTTGTTTGCTGTAGCATAGACTAGATCCAGGCCTGCTGAATCTAGCTTTGTTTGTATAACTTGAGCACTAATCCAGGAATTCTTTAAAGTATTCAATTGTATTTATTACTGCTTGGTAGTAACTTGATTAAAGTGTAGCTATCATTCTAAGTCTTTTGGATTAAGCACTTGGGCTTCAGACCAGTTGTTTTACATTAGGAAGGTTTGTGGCCTGCACTGTGGTGGGAGGACAGGTAGCTTACATCCTCCTAAGTTGTGAACTGCTGATTGAGAGCTCAGTGTCTGTTATTCTAAAAGTGTATCAGTTCTGGTTTAAGCACTTGGGCTTCAGGCCAGTTATTTTACATTGAGAAGGTCTGTGGTCTGCACTCTTGTGGGAGGAGAGGCTGGACTCTGCCCTTCTGAGCTGGGAATTTCTGGTTAAAGGCTTATAGTGCCTGCATATTTGAACTGTTTCTTACTGAAATTGGTACACCTTGTTTGCTGTAGCATAGACTAGATCCAGGCCTGCTGAATCTAGCTTTATTTGTATGCTGCTTGTTTGTTTGCTTGTTATTTCCCTGAAATGCTAATTCCACCTAAAACGCGGCTTTTCAGCGCTTCTGTGGATCCTTAGTGATATCTGCATTGCTTACTGTACTTATTTCGTTGTTTCACTTATAAGAAAGTTACTGTTTGTCGTTTTTGCATTTAAGTTACCTGTAACACATTGCATTTAAGTTACCTGGCACTTGCTCACTAAAGCAATTATATAAGTCAGCACTAAAATATTAAAAGCACTACACCCTCACAAACTCCCCTTGAGTACCTCGTTCCCCATTGGCCCTTTTTTTCAATTATAAAGGAATTCCCAGTACTATTCTAGCATGTCCAAAGGTCAGTTGTCAATCTCCTCTCCGGTCCAGCTGGTGAATCTGGGAATCTTGAGGCAATGTTACAACTGCCTCATGTACACAGACAACCCTCTCCCCCTCCCAACAAATTCCAACACATGTGAGAGATGCAACTGTATAGCCATACTGGAGGCTAAGCTCTCTCAACTCAGTACTGGCGAAACCAGTCAGGAGGAGAAGGAAACCACACTCACTACAATTCCAGTCTCACATAGCAAACCAAACACATAAACACACAAAAACATACTCAGAGGCTCTAAATAAAAATCTGCCTAAGCAGCAGAGAACTCCAAAGCAGACACCCAAGCAACCACTACCCCAAAACAAAACATGTGCAACACATAGCTCACAAAGCCAGTGTGCTGAACAGTCACAGCCCTTAAGGCTAAACAACACACCTGATACACTTGTAAGAGGTGACTCTATCGTCAGGCACACTGACGTCCCGCTCACCAGGCTGAACAAGGAGAAGGTCACGGTGAGCTGCATGTCGGGCGCTAGGATCTGCCACATAACACAAGCACTCAGGTCACTCCAAGGCAAGTACAAATATGACTCAGTCATTGTCCATGCTGGTGTGAATGACCTGAGACGTACCTCCCTGGACTACATGAAAAGAGACATAGAGGAGCGCTCTGAGCATGTAGCCCAGGCCGGTATGACCCTGACCTTGAGTAGCAACTTACCCTCACCAAGAATGATGCCACAATTTGAAGACAAGATGATCAATTTCAACAATTGGCTTAAGTATTGGTGTCATTCAAAGGGGATCCAATGCCTGTCAGCTTGGGGTGATATCTTCGACAAGCCACAATGCTTCGCTAGGGACGGCTTGCACCTGTCACCCCTGGGCTTTCGGATATTAGCAAAGGCTCTTGCTACCCCCATAGTGCCTTTTTTAGGCAAGGCTCAAAAGACAAACCCACCTCCATAGGTATCACAAGGGATAAGAAACTAAGAGTAATGCTACTCAATGCCAGAAGTCTAAACCTCAAGATGCACACACTCGAAACTCTCTTTAGCATGGAGAACATCGATATCTGTGCAGTAACAGAAACCTGGTTCAAGGCTCCCAAGAGCACCCCAGCACTACCAGGTTATACCTCATACCATGCTTTTCGGCCCCAAAACTTGGACCGTACCACAAAAGGAGGGGGAGTATCAATATTCGTCAAAGATACCCACACCTCCAGGTTGGTGGCAAAGCACGAAGCATCAGAGACTATCCATGTGCAACTAACAGTGGGTAAAACTGCCTTCCAGTTTATAGCCTGCTACAGACCACCCTCCCAAACCCAGGAACCCCACTCGGCCTTCCTGAGAACACTGGAAAATATGAAGGTCTCTCCAAACACCATTATACCGGGCGACTTCAACTACCCAAACATAGACTGGGAGCAGTACTCTAGCTCCAACACCCTAGCCCAAAGGTTCCTAGAATTTATAAACTCAAATGCTATGGAACAGCTTGTTACCACTCCCACAAGAGGGGAAAACATACTGGACCTGATCATCACCAACATGGGGACTCTATGCTCCAGACTAGAAGTGTATCCCTCACTGGTAAGATCAGACCATAAACTAATCTCACTGGATATTCACATCCTGACTCCACCCCCTGCCCTGAAAACCACAGTGAAAAACTTCTCTAAAGCAAATTTCACACTCCTCAAAACCGAGGTGGAATCCTTCAAAGCCCCCGGGCCTGTGGAAAATACGTCCCAGACCGCAGAATCCTTTATAAACGCATTCTATGAACACCTTCAGGAATGCATGGATCATGCAATCCCAAATAAAACCAAGACCCAATCCTCCAAAGGCAGACGTCCTGTCTGGTGGACCCCAGCCATAAACAAACTATATAATAGAAGGAGGAAGCTACTACATGATAAAGCAAAATCCCAAAAAGGGAAGGCATCTCTGATCAGTATTAGCAAAAAACTACGGGCACTCATAAAATTGTCTAAGGCCAGCTTTGAGAGAAGAATTGCACAGGACACTAAGGATAATCGCAAGACTTTTTTTAGTTATGTTAGGAACCTGGGTGGGAATTCCCAGATATGCTCAGAATTAGTCCAAAATGACAAAAAATACACCGAACCCACAGACATTGCCAACGTCCTAGCTGACAGGTTCAGTGCAAACTCCCCCCCCTCCCCACCAAAAGGGCAAATATTTATCCCAGCAGAGTGCTGCCCCCCTGACATCTCAGATGCTCAGGTAAGAGCTGCCCTCTCCAAAGCAAAAAACACAGTATCAATGGGACCAGACGGTGTCCTGGGCTGCATCCTACATGAACCTCATAAATAAAGATATTGGGGACCTACAGACACTGGATCCTACCCAGTTCGGCTTTGTTAAGGGCAGATCCTGCCTCTTAAACCTGGTTGATTTCTTTGAAACAGTCACCAAGGCCAGTGACGAGGGGAAGGTGGTCCACACAGCCTACTTGGACCTCGCAAAAGCCTTAGATACAATACCCCACTCGGGCATTATAGATAAGCTCACCAGCTTAAATATAAACCCCTATGTCACTAGATGGGTTGCAAACTGGCTCAAGGACAGAACCCACATGGTTAGAATTGCTGGAGCCATGTCAGACTCCAAACCAGTTACAAGTGGCTTCCCACAAGGCTCAGTCCTGGGACCTCTCTTGTTCGGTATATATTTCTCGGAGGTACAGGCCAACACGGAAGGACTATGGCTGACTAAGTTCGCAGATGACTGCAAACTGGGTGCCATAATCGACTCTCCAGCCGACACAAGCATCCTCCAAAAGGGCCTCATAGAAACAGACAACTGGTGCCAGAGCCACGGCCTCAAGCTAAATGCCAAAAAGTGTATAGTCATCTCCTTTGGCAAAAACAAAGTGCCCACAAATTACCACATAGGTGGTAATCCATTAAGTACCGAAGAAGTAATTAGGGACCTGGGGACCCAAGTTGATAGCAATCTCTCATTTGACAACCACGTGGCCAAAGTGGTTAAAAAAACATTTTATATAGCCCACCTAATCATGAAGGGATTCACATCTAGATAAGGGGAGGTCATTGTGCCTCTTTACTCATCCCTCATCAGGCCCATAATTGAGTACAATGCCCCTTTTGGGATGTACCTTAACAGACACCTGCAGCAACTGGAAAGACCCCAAAAGTACCTCACCAAGAGGATCATAGGGCTCAAACAGATGCCATATGCTGCCCAGTTAAAGAAACTCCAGCTCTACTCAGTGGCATACAGCCTGCTCAGAGGCGATCTGTGCCTGACGTATAAAGCCATGTCCAACCCGGAATTAATGGACATGCTGCACCTCAGAAAGTTCAAATCCCATCGAGCTACGCGCTCGAGAGACTTGAACCTCAGCACTGAAATAAATAGGACATGCTGGAGGGACAGATTCATAACCCAGAGGCTCCCTTCACTCTGGAATAAAATCCCAGTCCAGGTTAGGCAGAGTCCCTCATTGACTCTCTTCAAGAGGAATTCTGATGAAGTCAAGTTTTAACTGACGAAAGCGCTTAATTTTGATATTATAATAAAGAAGGTTTGGACTCACAACAAATAGTGCTTTTATTGGGTTTATCTCTTCAAGAGGAATCTTGATGAGTGGATGGGAGATCGTAGGTTTACCCCGGGTATCACTTCTGTGTCACTGTTAGACAGAGGCACAGTATACTAACCTCAAAAAAGGGCATAGCAAAATTAATTTAAAATGGGTGGTGAAAGCCAAACACACTCTGGCTAGGCTTATAAATGCCCTAGGGCAGATAGCCTAGTATGAACCTATGAACCTATGATTGCATCTTAACTAATATAGGTCTTGGCTGCTTTCTCGTGGTCATATATGGAACATACACACAATGTGCTCTCTCATTTAACAAAGACTGCTGTCAAACACCACTCCAGTTAATTATTTGTACTTTCATAAAATGAATGTAGTCTATTCATTCTAGTTTTTTGATATTGCAGACAATCATAGTTTTTATGTGTGCTCTGTCTTCTAACTCTACTATTTTTAAACAGTTCTTCTTAATAAGCCTAACATTCAGCCAGTCTTATCATTTCCATCTCTGATTTCTGCAGCTTTATCAACTCAAGTTGGTTAAACTTTCCATTTTCAGCCTTTTGCCATCTGAATTTATGTATTACTCCAGTGTCTTGTGTGTTTTAAACACCTCTGAGTGCATTTGATTTATTTATCTTCTAAATTACTGGGCGCCATCTCCTTTACTGTAAAACTTGAACTGCTGTATGCTGAACAGCAGCAAGGTTCTTCCCAGAGAGAGTTTTTCCTTCTTTTCTGGTTGATTTTCTATTATTTCTTTCTCAAAAATTCTTCTTTGCTGACATCCATTTGGTGTACTTACTAGCCAGTCACTAAATGTCAACCAAACTGATTGCTTTTACTGTCTCTTTTAATTTCTCAGTGATCATACTGGGAGACCTCTAAATGAATACTGTGTAAAGTTTATTCAAGTATGTGTCTTTGACTTCTGTAATGCTGTTTGTGATTATATTTAACAATTATATTTAACAACTCAGTGAGAAAGAAAACACAAACCCTTGTCCGGGGCCCAGGGGTTGTTCTCATTGTCACGGAATCAACAAAGAGTTTCTGGACAGTTAGGTATCTAGTTTCCTCCAGAGCAGTTTTTGTCCTTTCAGACAGGAAATTACCACCATGGTAGTTCTGAACAGACCAGCATCCATTACAGAACAAACAATGAATCTAGTATCACCCTCAAAGAAAAAACACTGACCCTCATCTTATGATTGAATCCAGGACCCTCTCAATAAACAAATGTGAATTTGAAAACTCTATCTTTAGACAAAGAAAAAGTTGTAATGACTTTACTTTTTCACTCAGCATTTTATTTCTGTATATATTTTTCATATAGCTTCTGTTAACTTACTGCAAATATGTGCATAACTATGTAATTTTTCTTGCTTTTAGAATGTAGTGTAGTATACTGTTTCACTGTCCATTTCACACCGGAATAGGTGTGGCTGGAGTGATTGACAGACCTAATGCTGGTGGTGTGGTATGCAAATGATGAATGATTGGCATGCCTTGTAGATTTGCCAATGACATCATGCATACATTAATTTTTAATTAGTTTCTTTCTAAAGTAAGTAGGTTTCAATACAGTACTGCATAAATAAGCACTTTGTTTGTCTATATTTATGTATTTCCACTTGTCTAGCCCTGTAACACACTTTATGTATTCTCTCCAATACTGCTGAGAAAAGTGATGTTTGGATTTGCCTGTGACAGCAGGAGTATTACTTGTGTAGTCTTTGTTTACTCTCTTCAATGTAGTGAGTATTTGTTTTGAGTTGGTATACTGAAGTGGGGGTGGGGGGTGTAGAGGGCATGCCCCCTGCAAAAACAAAGGAAAACAGTAACTGTAAAGTACTGGATAACAAACAAGGCAACCTTAAAATTCGGATAGATTGGACTGAAATAGCAGTCTACTGTAATACCTCTCAACTCTCCAGATTTTCACAGAATGTCCAGATTTTTCACTCATATTTTTTGGTCTGTTCCTCATAAAATTTGTGGTTTTCTGGCAAATCACTGGGATGCTCTGAAGATTAAAGTCACCAAATAATAACATACATTTGAGTTTCAGACATCAAATCCTTCAGAAAAATGTATGTTAACACAAAAGTTGTTGCTCTAGCAACTACGTTTATGTGAGCAGCACTGTTTAAAATCTGTCCCTATTTTTGAGCCTCCCCCCCCCACTTTTGTCAGGCTTTTTGTCCAGATTTCTTGCACTAAGAAGTTGAGAGGTATGTAAACTGGCAAGTATGCCTTTTCACTGTCTGATAACTCATATCTTACAAACAGCGTTTAAATACTAATAAGGTACACTTGCAAATCTTTTCCTGCCTGAACTTTAAGCAAATATTTTTGTGAATATCCAATTCCACATGCATGTGCTTCCTCATCAGGATGAATATTCATACAAACGAGAACCACATCATACTGGTTACTCATGAGTATAGCTAGACATCAACCAGCTAGGGTGGGGTTTGGGTGGTGCTTGCTACTGCGCATCTGGTAAGCCAGTACACTACAACTATTCTTGCTTTTTGAATGTGTGCATGTTGATAGCTTGTTTTTTTCCTGGAGATTTTCTCCTTGGATCTTCACTGAAAAATGGGCATTTGGCTCAGCTGGAGTAATGGTTAATAAATGACAAATGAATAAATAATGAAAATGATTCAATACTATTTACCGTTGACATTCATAAGTAGGTATTAGGCTATGGGCTGTAGGGCCTATATTAACCTAGGCAAAAAGGTATCCTGGCTTTTGCTACCCAAGAAAATTTTTTCCTGTGCCCCTGTCGAGCAGACCCACAGAGGTGATCCCAGGGGTGACTTTCCTATTTCCCATCCAATCATCAAGATTTTTCTTGAAGAGTGCTAATGAGGAGCTTTGTTTGATATAGCTAGGTAGTTTGTTTCAGGGTATGGGAAGTCTCTGGGACAGGAATCTATCTCTCCAGCATGTTCTGTTTATTGTGGTGATAAGGTTTAGGTCCCTAGAGCATGTAGCTCGGAGGGATTGGGATTTCTTTAAGTGAAGCATGTCCAACAGCTCTGGGTTTGACATTGTTTTGTATGTTAGGCAGAGATCGCCTCTGAGTAGGCAATATGCGATGGAGTAAAGTTGTAGTTTGAGACGGTCTGCATAGGGCATCTGTTTGATGCCGGTAATCCTCTTTGTGAGGTATTTCTGTGGCCTTTCCAGTTGCTGTAGATGTCTTGTGAGGTACATACCAAAAGGGGCATTGTACTCTATAATGGGTCTAATGAGTGACGAGTAGAGGGGAACAATGACCTCTTTTTTCCTGGATGAGAAACCTTTTGTGATAGGGTGTGCCATGTAGAAGGATTTCCTGACTACTGTGGCGATGTGATTATCAAAGGAGAGACTACTGTCCACCTATGTCCCAAGGTCTCATCACACTTTCGGTGTTAAGTAGACTACCACCTATGTGGTAGCTTATGGGTACAGAGTTTTTACCAAAGGGGATGACAATGCACTTTTTGGCATTGAGCTTGAGGCCATGGCTTTGACACCAGGCATCTGTCTCAGTGAGGCCCTTTTGTAGGATGTCCACATCGTTAGGAGTTTCGATTATGGCTCCTAGTTTGCAGTCATCTGTGAACTTTATTAGCCAAAGACCTTCTGTGTTAGCCTGTACTTCAGAAAAGTAGATACCAAACAGGAGAGGACCCAGGACTGAACCCTGTGGTACTCCACTTGTCACTGGTCTGAAGTCGGATTTGGAGTCTGCTACTTTCACACTGTGGGTTCTGTCAGTGAGCCAGTTGGCAACCCATCTTGTGACATAGGGATTTATACATAGTTTAGTGAGTTTATCTATAATTCCAGAGTGTTGGATGGTGTCAAAAGCCTTGGCAAGATCTAGATAGGCTGTGTGAACCACCTTACCTTCTTCTACGGCTTTGGTGACTGCTTCAAAGAAGTCTATCAGGTTTAGGAGACATGATCTGCCTTTTACAAATCCGAACTGGGTGGGTCCAGAGTTTGGAGATTACCAATGTCTGTTTATAAGTGCCATGATGATACATTCCATGGCCTTGCAGACCCGGCGCGTTAGGCTAATGGGGCGGTAGTTCCTGGGGTCTGTGGTGGCTCCCCCTTTGTGGAGTGGGATAACTGCCACTGTGCGCTATTCAGTGGGAACAAAGCCTGAGGTGAGGCTATGATTGAACATGGTGCTTAGGTAGGGTGCCAGTTCATTCTGTAGTTCGTGTAGAACACAGCCGGGGATATTGTCAGGCCCCATGAATGCTGTGTTCTTGGCTACGGAAAGTGTTTTTTTTCACCTGTGCAGCTATGATTACAGGAACTTTGCATTCTTCCGGTATAGAGATGGGCCCTTTAGGGGGTGAGAAGGGGGGGTAAAGTTAGCACTGAACCTATCTGCCAGGATGTTGGCAATATCAGTTGGTTATGTATATTAATGCCATTGTGCTGTAACTCAGAGCAGATCTGAGTGTTGGCATTGAGATTCTTGACATAGCTATAGAATGCTTTGTGGTTGTCTTTAGAATCAGTGGCGATTTTGTTTTCTTAACTAGCTTTGGAGGATTTTATGAGGATCTCAGCTTCTTACTGAGGCTGACCAGGGAGTTCCTCCAATCATGTAATTTTACTCTTTTTTGCAACAGTTTCTTTCTACTGTTGTAGAGTTTGTTTATGGCAGGGGAACACCGTATTGGCTTCCTTTTTTTTGGAGGATAGCATCTTGGTTCTGTTAGGGATAGCATGATCCATGCACTTGTGTAGGTGCTTATAAACTGCATTTGTGTAGGATTCAGCAGTTATACCTCTATTGCCCGTCTGCATGGGTGTCGTGAAGTTTGCCACTTCTGTCTTAAAGAAGCATGAAACTGGCTTTGGAGAAATTTTTTACAGTGGTTGCCCTAATGGGGGGTGGAGACAGGATGTGGATGTCTAGGGTGATTAGCTTCTGGTCGGATCTGACCAATGAGGCATTGACCTCTGGTGTGGAACACCGGTCGCCCATGTTGGTAATGACCAGGTCTAGGATACTGCTGCCCCTGGTGGGGGTGTGGATACGTTGATCCAAGGCATTGGAATTTATGAATTCCAAAAAACGTTGAGCAAAAGAATTGGTACATGAGTAGTTTTCCCAGTTAATGGTGGGGTAGTTGAAATCACCCATTATTAGGGTGTTGGTTTGTACCCTAATATTTTCCAGTGTATCAAGAAATGAGGAGTGGGAATCCTAGGGCATGGTGGGGGATATATAGCAAGTTTAAATTTGGATTGCGGTCTTGCCCAGAGTTAGTTGCACTTGGACCATCTCGGCTGCATTATGCTGAGCAACTAGCCTGGAGGTGTGGATATCCTTAATGAATATGGACACGCCTCTGCCTTTAGTGTTTCGGTCCAGGTTAGGTGGCCGAAAGGTGTGGTATGAATTATAGCCTGATAATGCTATGAACTTGTACAATACTGTCTTTTTTAACACTATGTATAAATCTTTATCAAATATGTATCATTTGGAGATTTTCTCCCCAAGCCTCCACTGAAAATGGGATTCTGTGCCCAGTCACACTTTCTCGGTCAACAACTACAATAAATAAATAAATAAATGTTTATAGTTCTCCTTTTTATTCAACAATTTCACATTGATCCTGATTTTCTTCCTGATAATCTCCATTCACCAACAATGGTCTATGGTTCAAGTCCAAGGTACTCTAGTTTCTTCTTGAAAGTTACTAGGCTTTTTTCTATTACGCAAGAATTTTCTGTTGGACCAATGGAGAAGGTTTCACTGGCATAGTCTCTCTGTGATCTTTATTATTGTCAAAAGATTTAGGAGCAAAATTCCATTCAGCTTGTTGATGCACACTTTGTTGGCCAAACCTTTTTGTTTCCTGCTTAGCTTGTATTGTATTCAAAAATATATATTTACTTCTCCAGGAAAAACTATTCTGAAAATATCTTGATGTAGCAAATTGAATCTCACACCTACCCCTCAACATCCCCTGACTGCTAGGATAAACTTGCTTCTCCTCTGCATGGTGTATAGTGAATAATTATTTTCCACATACACTCTGGTGTCTCCAAGTTTTAATACTTTTCCCTTCTGCCACTGCTATGTCAACAGCATCTCTTTCTTCTGGTATGATTGCATCTTAACTAATATAGGTTTTGGCTGCTTCCTCGTGGTCATATATGGAATATACACATAATGTGCTCTCTCATTTAACAAATTCTGCTGTCAAACACCACTCCAGTTAATTATTTGTACTTTCATAAAATTAATGTAGTCTATTCATTCTAGTTTTTTGATATAACAGACAATCATAGTTTTTATGTGTGCTCTGTCTTCTAACTCTACTATTTTTAAACAGTTCTTAAGAAGCCAACATTCAACCAGTCATCATTTCCATCTCTGCTTTCTGCAGTTTTAGCAACTCAAGTTGGTTAAACTTTTCATTTTTCAGCTTTTTGCCATCTGAATTTATGTATTACTCCAGTGTCTTGTGTGTTTTAAATACCTCTGAGTGCATTTGATTTATTTATTTTCTAAATTACTGGACGCCATCTCCTTTACTGCAAAACTTGAACTGCTGTATGCTGAACAGCAGCATGGTTCTTCCCAGAGAGAGTTTTTCCTTCTTTTCTGGTTGATTTTCTATTATTTCTTTCTCAAAAGTTTTTCTTTGCTGACATCCATTTGGTGTACTTACTAGCCAGTCACTAAATGTCAACCAAACTGATTGCTTTTACTGTCTCTTTTAATTTCTCAGTGATCACACTGGGAGACCTCTAACTGACCTGCAGATCAGTGCACAGCCATCTTGGATGTCTATACATTTTATATTCTATCACCAAATTTGCTCAAGTTTCTGAGCTTCGGACTGTTCCCTGTACGTCTCTGTTATCTACTGATACACAAATTCCTGTTAAATAATCCTACACTGTAAAGCTGAATACTGTGTAAAGTTTATTCAAGTATGTGTCTTTGACTTCTGTAATGCTGTTTGTGATTATATTTAACAATTATATTTAACAACTCAGTGAGAAAGAAAACACAAACCCTTGTCCGGGGTCCAGGGGTTGTTGTCATTGTCACGGAATCAACAAAGTGTTTCTAGACAGTTAGGTATCTAGTTTCCTCCAGAGCAGTTTTTGTCCTTTCAGACAGGAAATTACCACCATGGTAGTTCTGAACAGACCAGCATCCGTTACAGAACAAACAATGAATCTAGTATCGCCCTCAAAGACAAAACATTGACCCTCGTCTTATGATTGAATCCAGGTCCCTCTCAATAAACAAAAGTGAATTTGAAAACTCTATCTTTAGACAAAGAAAAAGTTGTAATGACTTTACTTTTTCACTCAGCATTTTATTTTTGCATATATTTTTCATGTAGCTTCTGTTAACTTACTGTAAATATGTGCATAACTATGTAATTTTTCTTGCTTTTAGAATGTAGTATACTGTTTCACTGTTCATTTTACGCAGGAATAGGCGTAGATGTAGTGATTGACAGACCTAATGCTGGTGGTGTATGCAAATGATGAATGATTGGCATGCTATGTAGATTTGCCAATGACATCATGCATACATTGATTTTTAATTAGTTTCTTTCTAAAGTAAGTAGGTTTCAATACAGTACTGCATAAATAAGCACTTTGTTTGTCTATATTTATGCATTTCCACTTGCCTAGCCCTGTAACACGCTTTATGTATTCTCTCCAATACTGCTGAGAAAAGTGATGTTTGGATTTGCCTATGACAGCAGGAGTATTACTTGTGTAGTCTTTGTTTACTCTCTTCCTCAATGTAGTGAGTATTTGTTTTGAGTTGGTATACTGAAGTGGGGGTGGGGGGTGTAGAGGGCATGCCCCCTGCAAAAACAAAGGAAAACAGTAACTGTAAAGTACTGGGTAACAAACAAGGCAACCTTAAAATTTGGATTGATTGGACTGAAATAGCAGTCTACTGTAATACCTCTCAACTCTTCGATTTTCACAGAATGTTCAGATTTTTCACTCATATTTTTTGGTCTGTTCCTCATATAATTTGTGGTTTTCTGGCAAATCACTGGGATGATCTGAAGATTGAAGTCACCAAATAATAACATACATTTGAGTTTCAGACATCAAATCCTTCAGAAAAATGTATGTTAACACAAAAGTTGTTGCTGTAGCAACCAAGTTTATGTGAGCAGCACTGTTTAAAATCTGTCCCTATTTTTGAGCCTTTGTCCCCCCATTTTTTGTCAGCCTTTGTCCAGACTTCTTGCACTAAGAAGTTGAGAGGTATGTAAACTGGTAAGTATGCCTTTTCACTGTTTGATAACTCATATCTTACAAACTGCATTTAAATACTAACAAGGTATACTTGCAAATCTTTTCCTGCCTGAACTTTAAGCAAATATTTTTGTGAATATCCAATTCCACATGCATGTGCTTCCTCATCAGGATGAATATTCATACAAACGAGAACCACATCATACTGGTTACTCATGAGTATAGCTAGACATCAACCAGCTAGGGTGGGGTTTGGGTGGTGCTTGCTACTGCGCATCTGGTAAGCCAATACACTACAACTACTCTTGTTTTTTGAATGTGTGCCTGTTGATAGCTTGTTTTTTTCCTGGAGCTTTTCTCCTTTGATCTCCACTGAAAAATGGGCCTTTGGCTCAGCTGGAGTAACGGTTAATAAATGACAAATGAATAAATAATGAAAATTATTCAATATTATTTACCACTGACATTCATAGGTAGGTATTAGGCTATGGGCTGTAGGGCCTATATAAGCCCAGGCAAAAAGGTTTCCTGGCTTTTGCTACCCAAGAAAATTATTTTCCTGTGCCCCTGTCGAGCAGAGCCACAGAGGTGATCCCAGGGATGAATTTCCTATTTCCCATCCAATCATCAAGATTTTTCTTGAAGAGTGCTAATGAGGCGCTTTGTATGATATAGCTAGGTAGTTTGTTCCAGAGTATGGGAAGTCTCTGGGACAGGAATCTATCTCTCCAGCATGTTCTGTTTATTGTGGTGATAAGGTTTAGGTCCCTAGAGCATGTAGCTCGGAGGGATTGGGATTTCTTTAAGTGGAGCATGTCCAACAGCTTTGGGTTTGACATAGCTTTGTATGTTAGGCAGAGATCGCCTCTGAGTAGGCGATATGCGATGGAGCAAAGTTGGAGTTTTTTGAGACGGTCTGCATAGGGCATCTGGTCATCACACTTTCGGTGTTAAGTAGACTACCACCTATGTGGTAGCTTATGGGTACAGAGTTTTTACCAAAGGGGATGACAATGCACTTTTTGGCATTGAGCTTGAGGCCATGGCTTTGACACCAGGCATCTGTCTCAGTGACACCCTTTTGTAGGATGCCCACATCATTAGGAGTTTCGATTATGGCTCCTAGTTTGCAGTCATCTGTGAACTTCATTAGCCAAAGACCTTCTGTGTTAGCCTGTACTTCAGAAAAGTAGATACCAAACAGGAAAGGACCCAGGACTGAACCCTGTGGTACTCCACTTGTCACTGGTCTGAAGTTGGATTTGGAGTCTGCTACTTTCACAGTGTGGGTTCTGTCAGTGAGCCATTTGACAACTCATCTTGTGACATAGGGATTTATACATAGTTTAGTGAGTTTATCTATAATTCCAGAGTGGGGGATGGTGTCAAAAGCCTTGGAGAGATCTAGATAGGCTGTGTGAACCACCTTACTCTCGTCTGCGGCTTTGGTGACTGTTAAAAAGAAGTCTATCAGGTTTAGGAGACGTGATCTGCCTTTTACAAACCTGAACTGGGTCGGTCCAGAGTTTGGAGATTACCAGTGTCTGTTTATAAGTTCCATGATTATATGTTCCATGGTCTTGCAGACCAGGGTCATTAGGCTAATGGGGCGGTAGTTCCCGGGGTCTGTGGTGGCTCCTCCTTTGTGGAGTGGGATAACTGTCGCTGTGCGCTATTCAGTAGGCACAAAGCCTGAGGTGAGGCTATGATTGAACATGGTGCTTGGGTAGGGTGCCAGTTCATTCTGTAGTTCGTGTAGAGCGCAGCCAGGGATGTTGTCAGGTCCCATGGATGCTGTGTTCTTGGCTTTGGAGAGTGTTTTTTTTTACCTGTGCAGCCATGATTACAGAAACTTTGCATTCTTCTGGTATAGAGATGGGCCCTTTAGGGGATGAGAGGGGGGTAAAGTTAGCACTGAACCTATCTGCCAGGATGTTGGCAATATCAGTTGGTTCTGTATATTTAGTGCCATTGTGCTGTAACTCAAAGCAGATCTGAGTGTTGCCATTGAGATTCTTGACAGAGCCATAGAATGCTTTGTGGTTGTCTTTAGAATCAGTGGTGATTTTGTTTTCTTAACTAGCTTTGGAGGATTTTATGAGGATCTCAGCTTGTTACTGAGGCTGACCAGGGAGTTCCTCCAATCATGTGATTTTACTCTTTTTTGCAACAATTTCTTTCTTCTGTTGTAGAGTTTGTTTATGGGAGGGGACCACCGGATTGGCTTCCTTTTTTTTGGAGGATAACATATTGGTTCTGTTAGGGATAGCATGATCCATGTACTTGTGTAAGTGCTTATAAACTGCATTTGTGTAGGATTCAGCAGTCATACCTCTATTGTCCGTCTGCATGGGTGTCGTGAAGTTTGCCACTTCTGTCTTAAAGAAGCATGAAATTGGCTTTGGAGAAATTTTTTACAGCGGTTGCCCTAATGGGGGGTGGGGGCAGGATGTGGATGTCTAGGGTGATTAGCTTCTGGTTGGATCTGACCAGTGAGGCATTGACCTCTTGTGTGGAACACCGGTTGCCCATGTAGGTAATGACCAGGTCTAGGATATTGCTGCCCCTGTTGGGGGGTGTGGATAAGTTGATCCAAGGCATTGGAATTTATGAATTCCAAAATACGTTGAGCAAAAGAATTGGTACATGAGTAGTTTTCCCAGTTAATGGTGGGGTAGTTGAAATTGCCCATTATTAGGGTGTTGGTTTGTACCATAATATTTTCCAGTGTATCAAGAAATGAGGAGTGGGAATCCTAGGGCATGGTGGGGGATCTATAGCAAGTTACAATTTGGATTGTGGTCTTGCCCAGAGTTAGTTGCACTTGGACTATTTCAGTTGCATTATGCTGAGCAACTAGCCTGGAGGTGTGGATATCCTTAATGAATATGGACACGCCTTCGCCTTTAGTGTTTCAGTCCAGGTTAGGTGGCCGAAGGTGTGGGATGAATTATAGCTTGATAATGCAGGGGTGCTCTCTGGAGCCTTGAACCAGGTTTCTGTCACTGCACAGATGTCGATGTTCCCCATTTTAAGAAGTGCCTCGAGTGAATGCATTTTGAGGTTTAGATTTCTAGCATTACCCTCAGATTTTGCTTGCTTGTACCCGTTACTGTGGTGAATTTGTCATTTGAACCTTGCCTAAAAAAGGCACTATAGGGGTGGCAAGAGCCTTAGCCAGTATCCCAAGGGCAATAGGTGCAGGCCATCTCTGGTGGCTATATTTTAACCATAAATGAACTTTCAGTATAGAATAAGTTTTTAAGACTGAGGATCTTTTATCGGCTGCAACATTTCCTTTGTCCTTCTTTATTCTTCCTAAAATGCTAGATTATTTGAAGAAAGGTAGTGAAGTATACTTAATAATTACTGTGTGTAAAGATACAGACTTATTTTGACTCAGGGTATGCATGTTAATTTATGCTTATGGTCTTTTGCTCAGTCAGCTTCTCAACGTGTGTCCACGATTGCGCTGCATTATTTCTGGAAGTAAAAAGTTAAGAATACTACTTTTGACACCGTGACGTACAAATCGTAAAAGCAAATAACCATAAAAGTTGCTTCCAACACGGATACAGAAAAACAAGTCACTAAGACACTTATGGGAAGTACGACACTTAGAAATAAAAAACTAGCTGCGGCTGCGCCTTGTTCTCGTCTGTGACGTCACTTGGGCCGTTTGAGCCACGGGAGTCTTTTTGCGACAATGGTCTTTATTTACAACACTTGAGGCAAGGCCGCGTGTGTATATTCGTTATTAGTAGCTCCTAGTAGGCTACCTAGGTTGGTTGCAGCGGTCTGGTTTATAACGTGTAACCGCTGTTAATTCTTTGTTGATTAGTCACTAACTATAAACAAGTGGACTGGTTTTAAGTGTGTGCAGAATTTACCCTTCATCGTCATGGCTTATTATTTCCACGGTCAGTAGTATCACTGTATTCATACGTTTGGAGGCATGGGAGGGCGGGATGGTATTGTACTGTTTTGAGAACGTGAACTGTTTTTTGACTTTTTTATTTACGCATATGGATTGGGTTTAATGGAGGAATATTGCCTTTTTAGAAGGGAGTGCTGTCATTTGTAGTACAGTAATTATTAAAGGTAACGTGTTGCTCCCAAACAATGGTTGGGATACGGGTGTTGTGTGTGTATGTATATGTACGTAGAGATAGGGAGATTGGTATATTTACTAAGTGCTTGTGGCCTTGTTTCTTTTTGACTCTGCTGAGACATGTTGACTTGCCTTTCTTTGTAAAGACACTTTAACTTGTCCTCTGCATAAACCTCCTAATTTTTGGCCATTTCCCCCGTGTGCTGCAACTTTCAAGGAGCAATTTGCTTGTCTTTCTGAAATTTATTCTGCTGTTTGTCAGAAACTGTACCACTAAGTCATTTAATGATTTGTCTTTTAAATTAATAATTCATCCTTTTTCTGAGGGACACCTTAGTATCTGATTTTTTTTTGGGGGGGGGGGGTGGCGGTGGTTAGAAACATGAGTACTATCGTTGTTATGGTATTCATACTCTCCATGATAGGTCAACAAATGAAGTGTTGAACACTAGTTATGTTTTCTTTTGTGACTTTAGCTACAAATGTATTAGAAAATATAAACACTTTTCCTTATGAGTGAATTTTGATATATCTTATTTTGTTTGAGATGTACAGAAATCTGACTAAGGTATTATAGTAAGTGAATGGTGCGGGGGTTGAGAGCTGTGCCTTGGTTTTTTAATTGATGAACATGCTATGCAGCTGTCCGTAATTAAGGTTGCAGTATCACTTAATTTGGGGAGTAGGGAGTGCAGTTAATTTCACAGGGGGTGGTGTAAACCACTTCCTTACAGTAGGTTGTGCATTGTATCTTTTCTGCAAGGTGTTGTAAGGAGTTCTCTTCGAACACATGTATTTCTTCGGCATGTAATCTTTTGGTAGCAGGGGTATGATGTGTACTAGAATTTCCAACCTGTTTACTACTGAAGCTTGAACATTAGTAGCCAGACATTTCCCATTCCACTTTTTTATTGTGATCTACCACTGTAAGTCTGATACCATGCAGCAGACAAAGATTACTAGTTTAGGCAAGCTTGCATTTAACTGCCTGCAAGGTATAGAATGAAAGGTTAAAAAAAAGTAAGAAAGCTACTCCTTATTGTTATGAAACACATTACTAGTCAGAAGTTCCCCATATAAACTACGATGTCAGGGCACGTTATAGCTACTGAGAGCCACTCTTATGTATCGTGACAGCAGTGGAAAGATCTTTTACAAAACTCCCCCTATAAAATACTTTGGGTGAGAAGCTTTTTATTTATTTATTTATTTATTTATTTATTTTTTTAAGTCCATCAGATTATGCAGTAGGAAACCCTCCTAATGCCCTGTCAAGCATGCCCTCCTCTTCAATGTATATCTCTATGAAAGCACTGCATATGGATAGTAATAATGCATCTAAAATAACTTTATTAAAATGCATGCAGATTTGTCTGCCTTATTTAACAGCACATTGAACTATAGGATATGTTGTAGGATACATATAACTTGTATACGGTCACTAAATACATAGCATGTACAAGTATGGTAAATGCATTGTGATACAAGAATGAGAGAACATATAGAATGTAATATAATAATTAGTATATCCAGTATAGAACAATTCAGTATGTAAAGCGTCTGGTATAAATTAACATCTATAAAATTCGTATTTTATTTATCATCTAGAGTTGTGTTGGTTAAACTATGGAGATGATGAGAGAAGAGGATAGTCTTAATAGGATCAGGGTGTGGGTTAGCCATGACTGTTGTATGAGCAGAGCCATCTATTTGCAAGCTGAGTTCTGAGTGTGTGTGTTTGTGTTATAGAGGATACAGTTGGGTTTGTGGGTAGTGTATTCCATATTTTAGCTATAGAATTTGAGAAGAGTGATTCATCAGCAGTATTATTTGCTTTAGTAATGTCTAGGAGGAATTTATTACTGGAGTGGAGAGTCCTATAGCTGGTGTAATGATGAGGTAGTCCCTGCAGTGCAGGGGTGTTATCAGGGTGATACAAAATATAGTGGGCTAGAGCGGATTGGTTGTAGAGGAGGAGTTGGGGCACTTCTAGTCATTTAAGTTGCTTTAGGGTTATACAGTGATGTAACCTGTATGGAGACTCTGGCAAACCTAGCAGTTTTGTTGCAACAGGACTCAAGTTTTGCTATGTCACTTTTTCTTAGATTAGCGAACAGTGGCGATGCATAGAGAAGTGTTGAGATGAGTACGTGCAATTGTGGCCTTAGTGTTTTTTCATGAGAAGCAGTTTATTTCTGTATAGAAGGCCCAGTTTTTTATGCACCTTCTTTTATGGTGTTGGGAGATGTGGATGTCAAATTTCATATTGCAGTCAGTCTTTACCCTAGTAGTTTGAGTAACAGCAGGGATAGTTGTATTATTCTTGAATGTGATATTAAAAGGGCAAGTGGGTGTTGTTTATCTTGTCGGCAGGAAAAGCAGAAGTTTGGTTGAGAAGATCATAGGAGGGTTACTAGGCTAATGGTCTTGCAGCCCTTACAAGCCTAGCCAAGAGTTTACCCCCCCCTCCCAAAAATAACCTCAGCACCAGTCAGTGATAAGCACAGGTGGAACCCCTGGGACAGATTGGTGTTTTCCCATTCACCCATCAAGGTTGCACTTAGAAGAGCGTCATATAGGTACTATGATGTGTATGGGGAGTCTATTCCAGTGACAGGGCAGCCTCTGGGAGACAGACCGGTCTCTCCAGCAGGTTTTGTTGATGTTGCATATTAGATTGAGGCCTTTTGAGCGGTTAATGCATGAGGAGTTAGACTTACAGATATGGAGCATCTCTAATAGTTCACGGTCTAAGATCGCCTTTTAGGCGAGACACAGATCACCTCTGAGCAATCTGTACAATACCGAGTAGAGTGCTAGTGATTTGAGCCTGTTCGCATAGGACAGGTTGGAGGCCATGGATTCTCTGTGAGCTATTTCTGTGGCCTTTCCAGTTGGTGCAGGTGTTTGCAGTGGTATATACCAAATGGGGCGTTATTGGCGTAATGGTGGAGGAGTACGGAGAGGTAATCTGTTTTCTGGGTGCAATCCCTTTATTTATGAGATGGGCTAAGTAAAAGGCTTTTCTTACCACTGCTGCTACATGATGGTCGAATGTGAGAATGTTGTCTACCTGTGTATCCAGGTGTCACCACAGGTTGTGTGCTTAGGGGGTTGCCGAAGATGTGGTAATCAGTAGGGGCCATGTTTTTGCTAAATGGTATGATACTTTTTTTTTTTTTAGTTTAAGGCCATGACTTTTTGGCACTGGTCATTTGTTACTGAGCGACCCTCTTGCAGTATGGTAACTTCATTTGGGGAGTTGGTGACAGCACCCAACTTGGTCATCCAGAAACTTGGTCAGCCACAGGCCTTTTGTCTTTTGCCTGGATCTGTGAAAAGTAGATGCCAAACAGTAGGGGTCCCGGGACAGATCCCTGAGGGACACTACTAGTGACAGGTCTGTCGGAGGTGGAGGCGCCTATTTTGATGTTGTGAATCCATCGGTGAGCCAGTTGGTCACCCACCTGAAGAGATAGAGATTTATTTCAAGTGGTTAGCTTTTCGATGATGCCCAAGTGGGGGATTGTGTCAGAGGCTTTGGCCAGGTCTGGGTTAAGCTGTATGTACGGACTTTCCGTCATCCAGGGCCTTGGTTAACTGTCTCAAATAAGTCAAACGGGTTCAACAGGCAAGATCTGTCCTTGATGAATCTGAATTGGGTGGGGTCAAGTGCTTGGAGATTGCTCATGTCCTTATTTAAGATCCATAATAATACTCTCCATGGCTTTACAGATCAGACTTGTCAAGCTAATGGAGCAATAGTTTCAGGGTTAGTAGTGGCACCACCTTTGTGCAAGGGGATGATGGTGGCAGTTCTCCACTCTGCTGGAATGGAGTCTGTACTTAGGCTGTGGTTGAATAGGGTGCTCAGTGGCAAAGCTAGTTCTTGCAGGAGATGGTGTAGAATACAGCCTGGGATGCTATCGGGTCCCATGGAAGCTGTATTCTTTGCCTATCTGGTCCTGTTAACTTGGCCAATCTGCTAGCAGTGTAAATGGTACCGTTAAGTACTAATTAGGAACAAACCTGGGTTTCGCCTTGAGGTTCCTGATGTAACTGAAGAAGGCTTTGTGGATTTCCTTTGTTTTGGAGACTAGTTTTGATTCATAATTGGTTTTGGAGGTTTTCACTAGTGATCTAATTTGCTTGTTGAGGCTAAGGGGGGAATTTTTCCAATTTGGAATTTGTTCCTTTTCAACCTTGGACAACAATTTCTTCCTTTTTGTTGTAAAGCCTGTTGATAGAGGATGTCCACCAGACAGGTTTGTATTTCCTTGAGGAGCAGGTTTTAGTTCTGTAGTTTTTTGGGGTTTAGAATTGGTTGGGAGTTGAGCCATATTTCGGGAGAGAAAAGATTGGGTCAATGCTTGGAGTTAAGAGCTGAAGCAGAACAAATAAGTGTGGAGTCATCTGCATATTGGATGACTGATGTGTGTAGTGTAGAAGTCTAAGTTGTTAGTAGAGGGAGAACAGTAAGGGTCCTAGGGTGGAACCTTGGGGAGCCCCTAGAGTTGGTGGAAGAAAGGAGGAGAGGTCCTATTGGACTTCTTGCTGTAGACCCAATAAATAGCTTTGGAACCAGAAAATAGTGGATTTGTTAAGATAAAGAACTTTTGAGTTTGTTGTGTGAGACCATGTCAAAAGCCTAAGACTGGTCAAGAAAGATAGCAGATATGAATGTCCCATTGTTTCTTTGGTTGTGTACTCTCTTTTGTGAAAGATATTAGAGTGGTAGTAGTACTGTGTTAAGGTCTGAAGCCGTGCTTTGTATTGGATAGTAGTTTTAGTATTTGGGTATTCCATAATCTCTGAATATATACACCTCTCAAGAATTTTGGATAGAGGGAAAAGGATAGCAGTGGGGTGATAGTTGGTAATTTCGGTTGAACTACCTCCTTTGTGTAGTGGGATAATATGGGAAATTTTCCAGATATCTGGGACTAGACTGTCAGATAAGGATTTTTTGATTTAGAATGGTTACCGAGTAGGCTATTGCATTGACAAATTCTTAGTTGGCACGTAGTTTGTCTGCAGCTAATGTGTTCAGCTTTTTAGGTAGTGTTTTTTTTTTTTTTTTTTAAATCTTTTCCATAGAGGCTGGTTGTAGGGTGAATCTGTAGTTGTGTTCCGCAGGTGGTTCATTGGAGAAGGAATTATGAGGGTTGATTAGGACTAAAATGGATTCTGTGAAGTATTTATTGAATTGGGTGGCTATATTTGGTAGATTTGACAAGGTTGGTGTGGATATATTTTTACCTGGGAGGACTATAGTATTAATGGCTGTCCAGAGCTTTTCGGGTTTGTTTTGGTGCTTAATTTTGGTATTGTGGTAATAGCCTGGTCTAACTTGATTAATTTCTTTGCTTTATTTCTTAGTTCTAGGTATGATTGCTCAGATGCTTGGGTTATAGTTTTCTGTCATTGGTCCCAGGCTTTATCTCCAGTTTTCAGTAGTGATCTAGTTTCTTTAGTAAGCCAAGGAGCAACATTGGATTTAACTCTAATAGATCTGGGAGGAGCAGATGTGTTCAGGATATTTAGGAAGGTAGTATTGAAGTATTAACTGCTACATCGAGGCTGAGCAGTTTTGAGTTGTTCCCAGTTGCAAGTTTTTAGAGTTTTTATGAAGTTAGTGGGGTCAGTATTTTTTTCTTATTTGCTGGTATACAGTACGTTTAACTTGACATGTACAGTGCCTTATTTTAATTTCTCTAAGTCTCTTGGGTTTCTAATACCATGGTGGGAATGGGCCCCATTTCTAAGTCAAAGTATGATTAAATTCATGTATTTAGTATTGAATGTGGAAGAGAGGTAAAGAAGAGAGTACAGGCAGGATGGAGTGGGTGGAGAAGAGTGTCAGGAGTGATTTGTGAAAGGGAAGGTCTACAAGAGGGTAGTGAGACCAGCTATGTTATATGGGTTTCGAGACAGTGGCATTGACAAAAAGGCAGGAGTTTGAGCTGGATGTGGCAGAATTAAAGATGTTAAGATTTGCACTGGGTGTGACGAGGGTGGACAGGATTAGGAATAAGTATATTAGAGAGTCAGCCCAGGTTGGAAGGTTTGGAGACAAAGCCAGAGAGGCACAATTACGTTGGTTTGGACATGTGCTGAGGAGGGATGCTGAGTATATTGGGGAAAAAGTTGCTAAGGATGAAGCTACCAGGTAACAGGAAAAGAGGAAGGCCTAAGATAAGGTTTATGGATGTGGTGAGAGAGGACATGCAGGTGGTTGGTGTGACGCAGCAAGATGCAGAGGACAGGAAGAAATAGAAACGGGTGATCTGCTGTGGCGACCCCTAACGGGAACAGCCGAAAGAAGATAAGTATTGTTTCAATCTTTGTCAGCTAGAAGTGCTCTTTGCAGCACCCGCAATGTGCCCAGTAATGATGACTCCAGTAATTAAGATGGAGTTGCACGTATTGGTAACCTAGCTAAATAAGATTATACATTTTTTTTTATAAGACTCTGTTGCTCCTACTGCAATTGGAACTGTCTGGGTAGCTTTCTTCCATATTGCTATAATTTCTGCTTGCAAATCCTGATCCTTCATGACTTTCTCTGTATGCAAGTCACTGGGTGTGGCTATTTTTTTCAATGATCAGTGCTACTTTTGCCTTCTTTTCATGGACCACTGTGTCTGGCTTTCTAGCATCTATCTTTTGATCCGTTGGTAATTGGTGATTTTCTATGATGCTTTGTGGCTCATGTTTCCAGTGTTTTTCAGCCACGTCAATACCATGATGTTTTCACAATCCCCAGTGCAACAGTCTTGCCACATTATTATGCCTTTCAGTGTACAGTCCTCCTGCCCATTAGTATGTCACAACCAGCAACGAGGTGTGTAATTGTTTCCAAATCTGTTTTACAAAACTTATATTTGTCTGCTTCTTCCACATGTTCAATGGACTGTGTAAATCGACATGTATGTAGCCCACTATCTTGGGCCGCCAATATTAACCTTTCATTTCTCTGTTTGAATTTGCCTCTATTACTGGGTTCAGTCCTGATCAACAGGAGGTTCTTCCAGACGTTTTCTGTACTTGCAACTATATTTATGCATTTTCCACATTTCTTGCCTTCTCCTCTGGTCCTTCACTTATATTCCCTTGTTTTTTGGGTCATTCAGTTGCTGCCTGACTTACCTACTTCTGGCTTGATTTCCAGTCTTGCTTGACGCCGATTTGCTTCTGCTAGATTGCGCAGAGAAGTTATCTTGGATTTATTATCCTCGTGATTCAAAACTTTCACTACATTTGGGTCTTGTGAGGTCAGCAGATGTGTGCAGTCCCAATCTACAGTCAATTTCAAGGAGGCCCATACTTCCTCCGGAATGGGGAATGTGTAATATTGGTATGTACTGATTTTTATAAATCATTTGGTGAGCGTGAAGCATCCTTTATTTTCAGTCTAATCTGCCCAACATGTTTTGGGGTCAGTCAATCACTCCAAAACTGTAAGTTAGGCAGGAAGAGTAAATTGATTTATAGCTTGAATTTTATTCCTAGATGTCAGTGCTGTTTTCAGGATTCATTTAAGTCTTCTAAAGTGTTCCTTACTAAGTTTTATTTGTATTTGTTCATGTTCTATTGTTCCTTTTATCAGTTCCCAAATATTTAAACACTCCTTGTTCAAGTTGTTTTATTTCACATTTTATCCCAAACTGATGTTTTCCTGCTTTAAAGGTTGCTTTTACACATTTATCAAGACCGAATGACAATCTTTTATATTCTCTGAAAAAGTTTTTGACACCTTGCAGTTGTGCTTTTCAGTTCCTCATTTGATGAGCTATACAGTTTTAAATCCTTGACAAGAGAAGATAAGTCTTTACACTTTGCCTTATTATGAAGGTTGGTAGGTTGTCACTCTGATCATCTGATAGACAGCCAGAGTGAAAGGATTGGGTTAGTCTCTTCATCCGTATCCAGTCGAGGATTGCCTGCCTCTTAGAGGGCTTGTCGTATCTTGTGGATTTGATGATTTGAATAAATCCATATAATTAGTAGGATTATGGGAATTTGCAAGTTAACCAATCAATGTTAAAATCCCCCATGATGATAGTTTCATGTGGGAGAGCATTGGAGACCCAGGTCAGTAAGTTCTTAGAATAGATGTGTTGTTTCCGCAATTATGTTTATATGCTTGGGGATTAATTATTCTTAAAAAAATTTCAGCATTGTCAAAAGTAGAGGAGGCAAGATTTGGGTTGTTATCCTTAAGCTGATTTTTAAATAATATCGCTGTCACCTGCCTCATTTTTTTTATTTTTTCCTGTCATTGCGTAGGATATTATAACTTTGTGCTAAAATTTCAATATCAGTAATGTGTGGTTTTAGCTATGTTTCAGTTAGTATAATGATATCTGGTGAATATAGTGACTGGTTGGTGTGTAGTTCATGGATTTTGTTAGCAATGCTTCTTATTTGTTTAAGCAGAATGGGAGCAGATTGCTTGAGAAATTACTACCAAAAAAAAAAAAAAAAAAAATAGAAGAAATTCTTCAATTTTCCCATGCCCATTTTGCCCTTCCCTGCACTAGGAATTCTCTGCTACAAGTAGAAGCAGAATGTAAACAAATAACTGTATAAAAATGCTTACTACTAATCGCTTATAAAAGAAATGTGTGAAAATAAAAAGCTATCAAGAAAATGTTTACACTTTGCTTGTTCAGGTAGTAACTTTATATTTCCTCTTTTGCCTCCTGTTTTGTTGTATGTATTTTTGTCTGCCGTAAACAGTGCCTGCACATTACGTCCCCCCCCCCCCCCCACCGCCTTGACTAGTGCTGCTGGGCTGCAAGTACTAACATGATATCCATTGTGTGGGTGCCTCTCATCCCACTGCCCCCCTCCTACAAGACTGCTTGAAAATAAATGTGGTAAGATGTAATTAAAGCAATACTGGGATACAGGTGTTGCCATATAGTCCCTCGGGGGAATACCACCTTCTGCATCTCTTGCCACAGTAATTCTTGACTTTTTGTCAAAAATTACCAAGTGTGGTTAACTTGGTAATCATTGAATGAACTGTATATAATTAGAACAAATTTCGGTTTTGTATTAGAACACTACCCCACCAGATGCGCAGTAGCAAGGACCCCTCAAACCCCGCCCAGCAGTCTGTGCATAATGTTTACTTTTAAGAAGAACTTTGAATAAACATTGGAAGACCATCGTCAGAAAAATCAGTACGTTAAACATTGTAATTATTTCAATACAAAGCCTTTTCTCCCTTGTATAGTAAATCTTAGACTAAATTTGCTCATTTCATTTTTAAGTCAGATCAGTTGCATGTTGAATTTTTCATCCCTTTGATTGAGGATGAGTTGCGTTTTTATAATTACAATGAATTTACGTATGTTTATTTCATACGAGTTTTTAAATGAACGAAATACTGTTAAATGCGCTTTTCCTGCTTTGTGAAATTTCACGAGATAACGTGATCATTTCTTAAGGTCAGGTGTTAGTGTTTTTAGTTGGTTTATAAAGTTAATTAACTTAACCAGGATGGACTTCACAGTACTTCAGTGTTGACATTTGAAATGCTTTTGTTACCTTTCTGAATGTCACAGTTAAGAGCTGCTAGTTTTGCAGGATCCGTGTCGTGCTCACAAAGTATCCTATGGCTTTATGCCTGAGTTCGCACAGAGAGCGCTGGTATTTCCTTCGAAAAACTTCCTGGATGAGGTACACTGCTGACTGTGGGGTAACCAGTGTATACGGCATGTCGGATATTAGATCGCAAAGGTTTTATGGAAAAAAATGGATTCCTTTACAAAGGGAATGTGTTTTTGACCAATTGCTTGTTTTACTTGATGTTTAATTTTGTTTAATAGTCCGTTTGTGTTGGGGGGGGGTTACCTTTTGAAATAACCCTGCAAGACTGAGCACATGTATCGTTTTTGCTGCACTTTTTAATTGTTTTGTTTGAAAATGCACTTGTAAAATGATATTCTGCTTAACACTCTGGTTGTTTAGTTTGTATGGAGAGCAGCCATGTGAAGTGGGGGGTGCAGGGGGCCCCCTGCAACAGTTGTCGCTGAATAATCTGCATGGCTTGTCACTCAGCCGTATTTTCCAAGCAACGTCACACGGGGTTTGCCCTGTCGATCATTTTGGCCACATCCATTCCGCCACAAAAATTGTGGTGGGGCAATGTTCTAATACAAAGCCCATATTTCACTAACAGTATTTGTGCGTCTCTACGATATGTTTGAGTTTTAACAGTATGCTGATATTCTAGCATGAGAATGCATGTCCAGTTTACTTCATTACATTATTCATTTCTGACATCTGCATTTACATGGAGATGTCTGTCTCTGTTGGACATTTGAAGCCATGCCCAAACATGCACAGAAGTGGTTCCTCCCAAAATTCAAAAACCTAGTGAAGTAACTTTTGAAAGTGTACCTCGCCCGCAGATACATGTGAAATTGCTGTAGGGAAGCAGGTTAGATCTAGTGAATTGGTAGCCTACTAAATAGGACTACACTCCTCAGTGTGTTGTAGTGATTCATAGACAGCTATGCAATCAGTGAAGGGTACAGGTGTCTTTATATACACTACTTATGTGTGGTTAACATTCATGTAAAAACACAAGCAGAGTTTTGAAAGGTATTGGTGGGAGGTAACCTTGTACAGAATGCAGTGTTTTGTATAAAAGTTTATGTAAAGTCAGGGTTTATAAATTATTGAACTGTAAATTGATAATGTAGCAGTGGTATAAATGTATTAAAAAATGACTTAAAAGGACTCTCAGTTCCTGTTGAACTACAAAAGAAAACACCAAACAGAGACCTGCAATTTAGTTACTTTTCTGGCTGTAGCTGGATAACTTCGAAGTATAGTGTAAAACAAGGTCTGATCTAAACATAAATGAGGGTGATTAGAGAGAGAGAGAGAAAAGAAGCCGTCCTTTTACAGAAGGTAAAGAAAATAGCAGTGATCCTCCCAAATCCCATTATATGTCAATGGCATGGGAATAAAAACTTACTTCCTTATGTCTGGAATGAGTCATACAAAGTATTATGGGAAAGAGGGTTGTGAGAGTGCAAGATCACGTTGATCAAGTCCAATTGGTAGCCATGATGTGGAAACGGGCCAAAATTACAAATCAGGCACTTTGGAGTGATTTTGAGGTGTTAAACTTTTTTTTCACTCTGTTTCCTGACATAATTTTGTGTTTTGTTTCAAGGGTGGAGTTTTCCTTTAAGCCTAACCCCATATGAGAACATAGTTTGGCTACCCATCTTGCTTCACATCTGTTTCATTTTCAGTGTTGCCTAACTTGTGTGCTTGTATAAAACATCTATGCGCAGAACCTTGCATTTGAACATGTTTAGCTAAGGTATTGACAGTGTTACCTTTATACAATATATATGGTCCCTAATGCGACAGATGTTGGACACTTGTGTTACTGTGTTTAAAAGATGCACCACATATTTTTTTTCTTAATTATTTGTATGAGTTTTCACTGCGGTAGCGTTGTCACCTCACAGACGTTGCCCGTTCGATTCTCAGTTAAAGCGTCTTCTGTGTGGCGACATGTGTGAATGGGCATTCCTTCATTGAAGGTTGTGTGTTAGGCCCGGCAAGCCAGCATGTAAAAATCTACTGCCAGTCATTAGCGGACCGGAGTTCCGCTGTGGCGACCCCTAACCAGGAAAAGCAGAAAGACACAACAACGTTATTTGTACGAGTTTTCCAAGACTGTTTCTATCTAGTTACCTTTTGGTAACATTTGATGTATGACTGTTTACAGTGATGGCTAATCAGCACGGTATTTTAATGGTCAAGGATTTATAGATTGATCGTACTGTATTTTTCTCATTGAGATGGTTTTGGAGAATAACACTTTTACACTTAACGGTAGATACCACCAGAGGCATGGGGCAGCTATGAGCACACCTTGTCTCAATAGCGACGCCAGTGCAGTTATGGCTGTATAGGAATGCAGGTTTCTCATGAGTTCGAGATGGTTGGGTCATCGGATAAAATTTTACTGATGGTTCGTGGATAACCTTTTTATGGTTTGGGCTGGCACCATAGTGGAATTGAGTTTATCTGCTATCTCCATTCCACTACAGACTTTTTGCATTCCACTGCTACGAAGTCCCATACTGCAATATTTTGTTTGGATGTTATGGTGAAGAGGGAGCCTGCTACTAATAGACTTATTACAAGCCTTTATAGGAAAGATCGTTTATTTTGTCCATAGTAGCAGTATACATCCTTTTTATTTATTTTTTATTTAACATTTGTTCATAGGTTCATACTAAGCTTCATACTAAGCTATCTGCCCTAGGGCATTTATATGCCTAGCCAGAGTGTGTTTGGCTTTCGCCACCCATTTTAAATTAATTTTGCTATGCCCTTTTTTGAGGTTAGTATTACTGTGCCTATGTCTAACAGTGACACAGAAGTGATACCCGGGGTAAACCTACGATCTCCCATCCACTCCTCAAGATTACTCTTGAAGAGAGTCAGTGAGGGACTCTGCCTAACCTGGACTGGGATTTTATTCCAGAGTGAAGGGAGCCTCTGGGTTATGAATCTGTCCCTCCAGCATGTCCTATTTATTTCAGTGCTGGGGTTAGTCTCTCGAGCGCGTAGCTCGATGGAATTTGGATTTTCTGTGGTGCAGCATGTCCATTAATTCTGGGTTGGACATGGCTTTATACGTCAGGCACAGATCGCCTCTGAGCAGGCGGTATGCCACTGAGTAGAGCTGGAGTTTCTTTAACCGGGCAGCGTATGGCATCTGTTTGAGCCCTATGATCCTCTTGGTGAGGTACTTTTTGGGTCTTTCCAGTTCCTGCTGGTGTCTGGTAAGGTACATCCCAAAAGGGGCATTGTACTCAATTATGGGCCTGATGAGTAAAGAGGCACGATGACCTCCCCTGATCTAGATGCGAATCCCTTCATGATTAGGTGGGCTATATAAAATGTTTTTCTAACCACTTTGGCCACGTGGTTGTCAAATGAGAGATTGCTATCAACTTGGGTCCCCAGGTCCCTAATTACTTCTGTACTTAATGGATTACCACCTATGTGGTAATTTGTGGGCACTTTGTTTTTGCCAAACGGGATGACTATACACTTTTTGGCGTTTAGCTTGAGGCCGTGGCTCTGGCACCAGTTCTCTGATGATCTTCATTCCACATTGCTGCAGTCCTAACTATTGGGTAGTCCGCTGTCCAGTCGGCCCGAATACCAAAGTATATGGCTGACGTCGGTCAAGGCGCATTATACTGACGTCAGTACGTCAGGGTACTAATGCGCATGACCGACGTCATATCCTCTGTCTTTTTTGCCGCATGGTCCGATGCAGAAGCAGTTTTGCGAGTGCAGGTTGGCGTTCTGAAAGTTTCTGAAGTCAGAGTTTCAGACCGAATCAAAGTTGGCTAAGTACCCGTTGGGGAATATTTTGTTTTTCTTGCCTCAGTATTTAACCGGATGTCAGAAAAGTGAATAACTGTATTTCTTGTGGGAAACAGATACCTCATAGGGATTACCATACTTTGTGTATACCTTGTTTAGGGCCTGAGCACGACGTTGTTGGATGCCGCTCTTGTGCTAGATTTAACAAACGCACTATTAAGAGAAGGTTAGACTGTGCCAGGTTAGTTTTGGGAAGCGTTGTAATTATAAAATGCCGCCGGATGCTCCGACGCCCGCCGCCAAAAGCGCAAGGACAAAGCAGCAAAGCCTAGAGTGGAAGAACCGACAGTCCCGGACGCCGGTTCTTTAGAAGGCTCAGTGGAGCCGGAGGTTCTGCCAGGAGTTTCTTTGGAGTCTCAGGGAGAGACTTTACTGTTACAGGATGTGTCCTCTCAGGAAGTAGGCCAGGCTGAAGGGGCTTCTCAGGTGGCTGTTCTTCCCTCTCTTCCTAAGGTGGTTAGAGCCTCCCCTTCTGTTTCCAAGGCTTCTTTGAGAGGTAGGCCAAGTTTAACTTCAGTGGGGGTTTCTCCTAGTGCTTCAGGGTCTTTGCCTAAGAAACATATGCTTAAAATGGCAGAGGATTTGATTACTATGATTAGAGGTTCTATGCCCCTCCTGATAAGAGGCCTAGGGTGGAACCTGAGTTTGAGAGTTTTGAGCAGTGTTCGGAGGCTTCTGAGTCTTCGGCTGAAGATTTGCAGGAGTATCCTCCTTATTCTGATTCTGATGTGGATGATTCTACTCCTTCAGCTTCTCCTCCTGAGGATTTTTCATTTTCAGAGACTCTGCATTCCATGAGGGAGCATTTTAAATGGGAAGGTCAAGATTTCTCTGATTCCAGGAAGAGGCTTAGGGAATTCTTGTTTTACCCCAGCATAGGCCTTTAGCTATACCTCCTGTTCTGAATGTGGTGGAAGATGTTTTTGCAGAGGCTTCCCTGAATCCTGATTCTTTGCCTCCTGCCCCAGTTAAACCGGATAGGTACTATAGGGTGCCTGAAGCTCATAAGTATCTTTTAAGAGTCCTAGGGCAGACCCGGAAACTGTCTCTCAGGGGCCTAAAGGTGTGAAGGCTTCTGTTGTTAAAAATCCTGTTCCTCATGATAAAGAGGCAAGGGCTTTGGATAGATGGGGAAAGAAAGTGTATACTTCTTCCACTTTAGCCATGAGGGCGTTGAATTGTCAGTTTCACATGTTAAAATATCAAAATTATCTCCTTTCACAATTGAAGTCTAAGGTGGATGCTCTGGCAGAAGGTATTGAGTGTGTAAAGAGTTGCAGGATTTAGTTCATGTGTCTGAACAGGTGGGTAAGCATTCCTTGCAGTGTGGTTTTGATGCTGTGCAGGCCTCCTCGAGGGTGGCTGCCACTGGTTCTGTTCTTCGTAGGCACGCCTGGTTGAGGGATCAGAATTTAGCTGAGCATGTTAAGACAAGGATTTTGGATGCTCCTTTACAGTCTGATGTGTTTGGTTCGCCTGTGGAAGCAGTTTTAAAGAAAATGGAGGACAAGGCTAAGTCTATGCAAACTGTTAAGGATTTTTTGCAGGTGCAGCCTCCGAAGTTTAGTAGAAATTGGCCTACTAAGGGATGGACATATCCTGCTTATGATTCCCAGTCTAGGGGTAGGTCTAGACGTGGTAGGGGCAGAGCTCAAGGTTCTTTTAGGCCTAGAACAGGGAGTTCACCTGCTCAGACTTCTGGTGAGGGCAGGGGTCAGTCCTTTCGTAAACAGACCCAATGACCTACCTTTTCAGCTGCCAGTACATTCTCGCCTGGCAGCACCTTTGGGAGGAAGGCTGGCTCTTTTCAAAGAAAATTGGGATTTAATTACCCAAGACAGAAGGGTTTTGGATATCATTCACCACGGTTACAGGTTTTATTTCCATACCTTGCCTCCTTTCAAAGGCATGCCAGACATTCCTCCTCTACAAAGAAAAGAGGCTCACAAGCAAATTTCTCTGTTGCTCCAAATAGGGGCCATTCAGCCAGTTCCTGTGCCAGAAAGGGGCCTAGGATTTTATTCTCGCCTGTTCCTAGTACCGAAGAAGGGGAACACGTGGAGACCAATTTTGGATTTATCTATCCTCAACACTTATCTGGACATTCCCAAGTTCAAAATGTTGACGCTACAACAGCTTTTACCTCTGCTGGGCAAAGATCACTGGATGGTAACTTTAGATCTCAAGGAAGCTTACCTTCATGTGCCTATCAGACTAAGTTGCAGGAAGTATCTGCGTTTTCGAGCTGGAGATTCTCATTATCAGTTCTCTGCATTGCCCTTTGGCTTATCTACTGCGCCCAGAGTATTCACAAAGGTTCTGGCTCCAGTGATAGCTTACTTCAGGCTAAAAGGAATCCAAATCTATCCTTACTTGGACGACTGCCTGATTCTGGCTCAAGAAAAGGAAGAACTTTTACAGCATTTGGAGTATGTGATAGCAGTGCTAAGATGCCTAGGGTATTCTGTGAACGAAATAAAGTCCAGTCTAGTACCCTCTCAAGACATGTGCTTTCTGGGTGTGAGACTGAATACAGCAGCCCAGATGGCCTTTTTAACCCCGGACAAACAAAAGAATCTTTCCAGTTACTTCCATCAACTATCTCTTCAGTCCGGGCTGACTGCAAGGACAGTCCTTCAAGCCTTAGGGTTCATGGCATCTTGTATTCTGGTGCTTCCCAATGCCAAACTGCATATGAGGAAGCTGCAATGGTATCTCAAAATGTATGGACACAGCACTGCCAGGATTTGGACACTGTCATTCAAATAATACCTTGCATTCAAAAGGAATTTTTGTGGTGGGCTCAGGAATGTCACCTAAACAAGGGACTCTCTGTGACCCGGCCAGAGGCGAGTCAGATTCTAACGACAGATGCCTCAGACATTGCTTGGGGAGCTCATCTAAATGGAAAGTGGATACAAGACAAGTGGCCTGCCAGACTACAGCATCTACATATCAACATGAAAGAGATGTTAGCAGTCCAGTTTGCATTAATGGCTTTCAAGGAGTTACTTCTTCCAGGGCAGGTGTTGATTCTAACAGACAACACAACTGTCATGTGGTACATCAACAAACAAGGGGGAACACATTCTTACCCGTTGTGCAGGCAAGCAATGATTTTATGGGAGACTGCGCTCAGCTTGCAACTAACTCTTCAGGCAAGGTTTCTGCCGGGAGCACAGAACTCCTTAGCAGATGTGTTAAGCAGACAAATCATGGATCCCCACGAGTGGAAACTGGATCTTCATGTATTTCAAAAATTGACAGTGTCATGGGGAACTCCAGACATAGATCTGTTCGTTTCTCCACTAAACCACCAGCTGCCAAAGTTTTGCACAAAGAGGTTTCATCACACAGCTTGGAAAGTGGATGCTCTTTCTTTCAGTTGGAAAAATCTTCATGTGTATGCCTTTCCACCTCTGCCTCTTCTCCCAAAGGTGCTCCTAAAGGTCAGACAAGACAAGCCAAGGATGATTTTAATAGCTCCAGATTGGCCTCGCAACACTGGTACCCATTACTGAGGAGTCTGGTAAGGAAGCCTCCATGGCCTTTACCTTTGATTCCACACCTGTTGTCTCAGAGGGACGGTCACCTGCTCAATGTCAAGCTTCACTCTCTTCATCTAACAGCCTGGCATATTCTGTTTTGAAACACAGCAGGTCTCAACTTCCTCAACAAGTTTTAAATGTGATTATGGAAGCCAGAAGACCTAGTACAAGGAAAGTGTACGCAGAAAAATGGAAGAGATTTTTATTTTGGAGTGCAGCAAACAATTTGGAGATTTCTGAGCCTAATTTGAGTGTGGCTCTTCAATATCTTACTGAGTTATTGGGCAAAGGTTTGTCTTTCTCTTCCATTACGATTCATGCTGCAGCAATTTCAGCTCACTATGATTGTGACCCACCATTGTTTTCGCATCCTTTGTTCAAGCAATTTCTTAGAGGGGCAAAGAATATAAGACCCCCACGTAGAGCTCCTACTCCTGCTTGGGATCTCAATTTTGTGTTGGAGAAACTTACTCTACAACCTTTTGAGCCTGCGGCTACTGCTGAATTGAAATACTTGTCATGGAAGACTGCTTTTTTGTTGGCCATTACTTCTGCAAGAAGGGTTTCTGAATTGCAGGCCCTTATGGCGGTAGAGCCTTTTTTGATTTTTTCATAAGGATAGGGTATCATTACGTACTAATCCTTCCTTTTATGCCTAAGGTGGTTTCTAGTGTGGCTTTAAACCAAAGTATTCATTTGCCTACTTTTTATGCAGATCCCCAAAATAAAGGGGAAAAGATTTTGCACACTTTAGATGTACACAGGCAATTGCGTTATTATTTAAGCAGGACTAAGGATTTTAGGCAGTCCCAGCAGTTGTTTGTTTCTTTTGCTTTGAGTTCTCAGGGCAAGCCTGTGTCAAAACAAACTATTTCTAAGTGGATTGGGTTTTGCATTGCATTTTGTTATTCCCATCATGGCAAGGAGATTCCAGCTGGGATTAGGCCTCATTCCACTAGGGCTACTGCCACTTCAACAGCATTTCTAAGGGGGGTGGCAACTAAGGATATTTTGGAGGCAGCTACTTGGAGTTCAGTGCATACTTTCTCTAAGCATTATCCCTCTCTACTCTAAATCTAGGGCTGGTTTTGCCACAGCTATTTTGCAAGGCATGTTGTCAGCTCCTGCTTCCTTATGATTTGCCAGCCTCCCTTACCTCTGCTTTGGGATTCTACCCAATAGTTAGGACTGCAGCAATGTGGAATGAAGAACATAGTACAGTTTTGTACCTACCATAAATGTAGATGTTCGAGGATCCACATTGCTGCAGTCCAATTTACCCTCCCTCCTTCCCCTCTGTGTTTAGGGGTGGTTGTGTAGGTGAGGTTATACTCTGGTGATGTTGTATATATTGTACATATTTTTGGTGCAGGAATGTTTGGAGTTTTTGGTTTTGGCCTTGTCTTTTTAGGGTCTTCTGACATCTGGGGCAAGAAAAGACTGAGGATATGACGTCGGTCATGCGCATTAGTACCCTGACGTACTGACGTCAGTATAATGCGCCTTGACCGACGTCAGCCATATACTTTGGTATTCGGGCCGACTGGACAGCGGACTACCCAATAGTTAGGACTGCAGCAATGTGGATCCTCGAACATCTACATTTATGGTAGGTACAAAACTGTACTTTTCTGTGAGGCCCTTTTGGAGGATGCTTGTCGGCTGGAGAGTCTATTATGGTGCTCAGTTTGCAGTCATCTGCGAACTTGGTCAGCCACAGTCCTTCGTGTTGGCCTGTACCTCCGAGAAATATATACCGAACAAGAGAGGTCCCAGGACTGAGCCTTGTGGGGTGCCACTTGTAACTGGTTTGGAGTCTGACATGTCTCCAGCAATTCTAACCATCTGGGTTCTGTCCTTGAGCCAGTTTGCAACCCATCTAGTGACATAGGGGTTTATATTTAAGCTGGTGAGCTTATCTATAATGCCCGAGTGGGGTATTGTATCGAAGGCTTTTGCGAGGTCCAGGTAGGCTGTATGGACCACTGTCCCCTCGTCAATGGCCTTGGTGACTGTTTCAAAGAAATCAACCAGGTTTAAGAGGCAGGATCTGCCCTTAACAAAGCCGAACTGAGTAGGATCCAGTGTCTGTAGGTCCCCAATATCTTTATTTATGAGGTCCATGATGATCCTTTCCATAGCTTTGCAGACCAAGCTAGTCAGGCTTATGGGGCGATTAGTTTCCAGAATCTGGTGAGGCACCACCTTTGTGGAGAGGGACCACTGTTGCTCTACGCCACTCTTTGGGTACATAGCCTGTAGTAAGGCTGAGATTGAACAGTAGTTTTATGTTTGGGTTTAGCTCTTCTTGGAGTTCATGTAGGACACAGCCCGGGACACCGTCTGGTCCCATTGATGCTGTGCTTTTTGCTTTGGAGAGGGCAGCTCTTACCTGAGCATCTGAGATGTCAGGGGGGCAGCACTCTGCTGGGATAAATATTTGCCCTTTTGGTGGGGGGGAGAAGTTTGCGCTGAACCGGTCAGCTAGGATGTTGGCAATGTCTGTGGGTTCGGTGTATTTTTTGTCATTTTGGACAAATTCTGAGCATATCTGGGAATTCCCACCCAGGTTCCTAACACATAACTAAAGAAAGCCTTGTGATTATCCTTAGTGTCCTGTGCAATTTTTCTCTCGAAGCTGGCCTTAGACTATTTTATGAGTGCCTGTAGTTTTTTGCTAATACTGATCAGAGATGTCTTCCCTTTTTGGGATTTTGCTCTGTCGTGTAGTAATTTCCTCCTCCTATTGTATAATTTGTTTATGGCTGGGGTCCACCAGACAGGACGTCTTCCTTTGGAGGATTGGGTCTTGGTTTTATTTGGGATTGCATGATCCATGCATTCCTGAAGGTGTTCATAGAATGCGTTTATAAAGGATTCTGCGGTCTGGGCTGTATTTTTCACAGACCCGGGGGCTTTGAAGGATTTCACCTCGGTTTTGAGGAGTTTGAAATTTGCTTTAGGGAAGTTTTTCACTGTGGTTTTCAGGGCAGTAAGTGAGGCATAAGTATGAGACCGAACAGATACAGTATAAATCAGTAAAAATTAAGAGAGACATCAAAGATTATGATAATGGGCGAGCGTTCCTATGGAAACGGAAACAAGCTTCTCGCCCTTTTAAGAAACAAGTAAATGTTAAAAATAATAATAAAAAACAGCTTTCTGTGTCATTTGCTTCTTCAGAAGGCTATGGTTTGACTACAGATTCAGATACTGACTTTCCACCCCTTCCAGCTGCCAATGATTCCTTAGGGCATCAGCAACGCTTTCGGAGTGAAGGCAGTAATTCCAGACGAGGATATAAAAAGAAAGACTTTGCTACGGGTTCTTCTCCGGGTGAAGGACAATCTAGGCAAACATTTAAGAGGGGTAGATGGACTTGATTTTTCGGACTCTGCTTTATTGAATGGTAATAATGTAGTTAACATTTCTGGCTGCAATATTTCTAATGAAGAAATATCTGTACTTCAGTTGGGTCTCAAATTTGTTCCCACTGTCTTTCCTAGGCATCATATATTGAAACAAGAGACGTTTAAATTTGTTAGAAAGCTTCATTTGAGATTTTTTTTCAAATGATAAAAAAGTCTCTATATATGATGAGCCTGGTTCTAATATGATATATAGTGATAGTGATAATGATACTAGCATGGACAGCTATTATTCTTGTTTTTCCGATGAATCTTTTCCTTTATATTCTCAAGCTTATTCTACACTTAATACTGAGGGTATTAATTTTCATAGTAGGTTTATTCCTCCATATAATAATTCTACTATCATTCATTTTTCTGAAATGATTCATTTCTCTGTACAAGAAATGTTTAATTTACTCAGGAATGATCAAAGGTTATTCAATATGACCAAAAATGAATGGAAGGCTATGAAAAATCTTTCTAGTAGACATGATATTGTCATTAAAAAGTCTGATAAGGGAAATAAGATTGTAATATTGAATAATAAGCAATATTTAGACATGTGTATGGAACATCTTAATGACCCATTAACTTATGAAATTAGTGATTATGATAAATATATTGCAGCCATGAAAGAATATACTAATTTATTAAGGGTGTAAGATTGGGATATATTTCCAAGGATGACCTTGATAAAAAATTCTGTTTGGAGAACTGTAATTTAGCTACTTTTTACTGTCTCCCCAAACTTCATAAGAATTTGATTAACCCTCCTGGCCGTCCTATTGTCTCGGCTAGTAATTATTTTTGTCGGAATATGGGTATAGTTGTTCATAATTATCTATTATCTTATGTACAAAAATTAGAATCCTATATTAGAGATTCTTTTGACTTTATTGATAAATTAAGTCATATTATTTGGACAGATAATATGTTTTGGGTTAGTGTAGATGTTGTCAGTCTCTACACTAACATTAATCACTTTGATGGTTTACAGGCATTATTTTATTTTTTAGGGGATAATCCTACCACCCACTTCATAATGGACCTCACTTCCTTTTGTCTTTCTAATAATTTTTTCAGTTTCAATCAAGTTATTTACCATCAATTAAAGGGCACTGCTATGGGGGCATCTTTTGCCCCCATGTATGCAAACCTTTTTATGGGTAAGTTTGAGTTGGAGTATGTATATACCAATAAATTTTATAAAAATCATGTTTTGTGTTACTACCGCTACATAGATGATTTGATTTTTCTTTGTAGCGGTGGTAGTGAATACATTAATGAGTTCTTTTCAGATCTCAATAATAATAGGTATAACTTACATTTTGATGGTCTACAGTTTGGTAGTGAGGTTCATTATTTAGATATTATGTTAACTGGAGTGGTAGGTGATCAGATTCACACCACGGTGTACAGTAAGTTTACTGATGGTAATCAGTTTCTTTATGGAACTAGCTGTCATCCCCCACATACCTTGTCTGCTATACCTTATGGAGAAATTATTAGATTATCTAGACTATGCAATAATGAATTAGATTTAGAAAAGAATATTTATGATAGTATTATTATGTTCTTAAAAAGATGATATAGTATAGATATATTAGATTTTTGTATTAATAAATTAATGGATAAATTAAATCTTGGAAAGGTTAATAAATTGATGATTAGTAATAATAGAGAAGAAAGTAATTTTTTACCTTTTGTGAATAAGGTTAGTTCTATTAGTGGTAATAATAAATGTTCAACAGTTTCTACTCAGGAAATAAAAGACATTTATTTTGTTACTGTTTACAATATATATAGTGACAAAATTTGGGATATCAAATATTTTTGGAAATTTTTGATTTCAGATAAAAATCTTTATAAAATTTTCCCAATTATTCCTAAAATATCTTTTAAAAGAGGTCAAAATTTATCTGATAAACTAATAAATACTTATTATATTTCTCCTTTAGATAAGGTATATCATAATTTAGTTATAGTAGGTACAAATGTCTGCGGCCAGTGCAATATATGTAAATTTGTAAAACCATATTTTGATAATATTAATGGAATTTCATTTAGACCTAATAATAATTTTTCATGTAACTCTGTAGGGGTTATTTATTGTGTTAGATGCCCATGTAAATTATATTATATCGGTGAGACAAAGAGAAAATTTAAAACTAGAATGCAAGAACATATTAGAGATATTAAAAAAAAGAGTATTAACTAGTCCCATTGCTTTACATTTTATGGAGTGTCATAATAGTAATGTTGAACTGTTTGAATGTTGTATTTAGAAAATATTTTTATTAAGAAAGGTGATAGATTAATTAAAAATATTTTGTTATTTAAAGAAACTATTTATATTCTGAAATATAACACTTTGTCCCCTAATGGTTTAAATTTAGAAGTAAACTGGAAAAGTTTATTATAAGTTTTGTATTATTAGTACTGTTTTCTTTTATATTGGAAGTTCTCTCTTTAAATAATACTCTGTTTCTTGATTGATTAATTTATGTAATTGTTTAATTAATTGTGATATATATTGGAGTGGGTGTGTATTTGTAACTTGTACTCATTGAAGGCTATTATGCCGAGGCGCTAAGCTGGATTAAATCTGTTTGTGAACTGGCATTGTTTTTTTGGCTGTTGCCATCTTTTCTTCTGTAGTTTTTGGGTTTGTCTTTTGAGCCTTGCCTAAAAAAGGCACTATGGGGGTAGCAAGAGCCTTTGCCAATATCCGAAAGCCCAGGGGTGACAGGTGCAAGCCATCCCTAGCGAAGCATCGTGGCTTGTCGAGCCTGTCATCCCAGCCTGACAGGCATTGGATCCCCTTTGAATGACACCAATACTTAAGCCAATTGTTGAAATTGATAATCTTGTCTTCATACTGTGGCATCATTCTTCGTGAGGGTACGATGCTACTCAAGGTCAGGGTCATACCGGCCTGGGCTACATGCTCAGAGAGCTCCTCTGTCTCTCTTCATGTAGTCCAGGGAGGTACGTCTCAGGTCATTCACACCAACATGGACAATGACAGAGTCATATTTGTACTTGCCTTGGAGTGACCTGAGTGCTTGTGTTATGTGGCGGATCCTAGCGCCCGACAGGCAGCTCACCGTGACCACCTTGTTTAGCCTGGTGAGCGGTACGTCAGTGTGCCTGACGATTGTCACCTATTACAAGTGTATCAGGTGTGTCGTTAGGGACGTCTGATGTTGGCTAAGGGAAGAACATGGGCCCTAAAAGTGAAATCTGCTCTCACCAGTCCTCAGAATTTCTCTGCTGCCAGTTGAACGTCAGCTGTTCTGCCGTACTGGCAGTCTGATCAAAAACTTTAAGGCAAGTACTCCTTTGTGGATTTTTTATTTTGGTTACTGCATGCCTATGTGGCTTCATGTCATCCAGTTAGGGAAAGTGCAGGTGTGTTTATTGGATTCCCCATAAAGTTGCCCACGAGCTTTGCATTTTTTGTTTAGGGCCTACGCACACTGTAAGTCCTGCTCCATCTGCTAGGCCTTTGTTCTGAAAACCCTGTGTAGCTGTGTGCACGCATTAAACATTTTATCTTGAGAATCAGCACCTCAAGTGCTTAGCTTTAGTTATGGAGGGGCCATCTGGTCAGCCTGTTGAGCCACCCAAGAAAAAGGCAAAAATCATTAGACCTGAATCCGTAGTTGCTTCTCCTCTACCTGACGTCAACCTGGATCCGTAGTTGCTTCTCCTCTACCTGACGTCAACCTGGAAGAACGATCGGTCGATACGGATATGGGTACAGCAGGTACCAATGTGGAAGCTGCAGAACCCAGAGCGGGAGGCATATTCTCTGAGGTTATGCAGACATCGGCTTCCATCGAGGGGGAATCTCTGCTTGTCCGGCCACCTGGATGATACCTCCACTGTCTCGCAGGTTACTGATCCCAGGCCTACCTTGGCTCCAATGCATGATAGGCCTTTCCTCAAAAAGAAAAGCAAACCTGATTCTCCCCCAGTTGAGAGTCTTTATGGCTCTAAGGCTGGCTATACCCTTAGTCTCCCCAGTGGCTCCTGCTGTGGTGAGCCCTAGACTTCTGGCCTTCAAGACTTCCCAAGCTGAAGCTGAGGAATCATCTGACTTCAGAGGATTCCCTTTCATATATCTCCCAATTGCCATCCCCCATTTGCTATGCCTCCCCAGAGGAAGAATCTGCAGAGGCAGATTCTCCAGCTGAGGATTTCAACTTTGGGCAGACCATAGCAAAGATGAGGGAACATTTCAAATGGGCCTCCTCTGAGATGACAGAAGTTCAGAAAAGATATTTTGAACTTCAAATGGACTCCCCTGTCCCTTCAGCTATACTGACAGCATTTTTGGATGAATTGTATGCATTATCATTCAATCCTGATTCTCTGCATCCTGTGCCCTGAAGGCCCAATGGATTTTACAAGGTCCTTGAGGGAGCCAAATTCCTTGTTTGTCGCCTGCTGCGCATCCTGACATTGTTTGTGTCAAGTGATAAGCCATCTAAACACTCGTCACTTGCAAGACTCCTGCCAAAGCTCAGATATCCAGTCTTCTGTCCTTATCCTCTCGGGTCACTAGGCATTCCATTAGGTGCAGCTATGATGCTGCAGAAGCTTCTGCCAGGTCAGCTGCATCTGCCTCAGTCCAGAGAAGATATTCCTGACTAAGGTTACAGCCCCTGCCTGATGACTGGGCAAACACTTGAATGTGCCTGTGGACAACTCTGCCCTCTGGGATAAAGGTGGCTGAGTTTTATAAAACTATGCAACAAAAGGGGAAGGAGTTAACAAGACCTAAAGCACCTGTTTGTTCTGTCCCCAAATTCCGTAGGAACCACCCATCAAAACGCAATTCATCACGAAGCATTCTGCCTCCACCCCTCCTTCCAGGGCCAGAAAGCAAACAACTGCTTCCAAGCCTGTACAGACTCCAGCCCAGAATCCTCAATTTCAAGACCGTGTGGGCAATGTTGACTACCTGCCATTCCTGCAGAAAACCTCCGTTCCATGCCCATGTCCCAAAGGCGCTCTCACTGCCTCCCTGTTTGGAAAAACATTGCCACAGACTGGTGGTCCTTGTCCATTATAGAGAAGGGTTATTTCATGATCTGAATTACAACTCTGTCCTTGGGGCATTTCACAGCCTCCCAAGGAACAGCTCCCTTTATTTGTCATTTATAGACAGCCTCGTTGCCCAGGGAACAGTTCAGCCTGCCCCTCTGACAGAGAAGGGAAAAGGATTCTACTCTAGGCTTGTCCTAGTCCCAAGAAAAGATGGCCCCTGGAGACCAATCCTAGATCTTTCCCATCTGTCTCTTCCTGCAAGTGTGCACCTTTTAAATGCTCATTCTGCAAATCCAGTTCCCTTTGATTTTACCTCGGGGAGGTTCATGGCCACCTGGTACATAAGGATGCCTACTTACACATCCTCATAAGGACCAACCACATGAGATAGCTGTGCTTTTCTATGGCTTCTTCTCATTTTCAGTTCTCGTCCTTGCCCTTTGGACATTCTACTGCACCAAGGGTCTTCATCAAGTGCTTGGCACCAGTGGTAGCCTTCTGCAGGACTTGAGGGATTCAAATTTTCCATTACCTAGATGACCTTCTCATTCAGGCGAACTGCATAGAATCCCTGCAACACCATCCACAAACAGTAATTTCACTCCTGCAAGCACTGGGCTTCCAGATGTATTACCCAAAGTCCAACCTGACCCCTCGGGACTGAGTATTCTTGGGCTGCAAGTTAAGAACGGATGTCATGAGGCTCTCCTGTCACCTGAAAAGGTGAAAAACGTAAGGTAGTATCTGCTCACTGTTCTTCAGGCCACAGACTTGACTGCTGGATCGTACCACAGACTTCTGGATCTCATGGCATTGACCATTCCCCTGTTGCCATTGGCAAGACTCTACATGAAAAAGCTACAGTGGTACCCAAGGTCTGTATAGACTTGGCACTCTGCCAGAGAAACCATTTGTACTCTACAGGATAAGTCTCCTTTTGTTCTTATTTACCGAAGAATGAGAGAATCCCTGTCTGCTTGCTTGCTCACTTTGGTAGATAAATTTGTATTTCCTCCTTAACCTGTTCTGCATCAGGAAATGCTTTGATCTTCCAGGAAAATTGTCTGAAGACTACTGTGTATAGTAGCTTGAATCTTGCTCCTGCCTGTTGGCATTCTGTGGTTGCTGGGATGAGCTTGCTTTTCTGTTGTACCGGGTGTAAATTAAGTAATCATTTTCCACAGCACTTTGGTTTCTCCAATTTTTAATACTTTTTATCTTCTGTCAATTTTGTTACTCTGCTGGTATGATGTCTCTACTGTTACAGGCTTTGGCTATTTTCTCCTGCCTAGATTGGGAGCATATCCACAGTACGACCTGTCAATTAACAGATCTGTTGTGGAACAGTTTATTTGCATTTTCATAAAATTGATGTCTGTTCCTTCTGGTTTCTCAGACACAGCCGAAAATCTCAAGTTTTCTCTGCGTGATCTGTCTTCTAATACTGAACCCTCTCTTTTTGAGAAACCTAATGTTTGTCATTTTCTTCATTTCGCCCTCTGATTTTTGTACCTTTTTCAGTTCACCTGAATAGCTTGTTAAATCTTGTATTTTTTCCTATACTTTGTCATTGACTTGAGATATTCCTTTTAGTGGTTTAAACATTTGAGTGCGCTTTTATCTGAATTATCGAAAGCCATCTCCTATAGCTTTCTTATGAACTCTTGCAAGATTCTTCACAACCAGAGTTTTCTCTCCACCTTTTCTGCTTGCTTTTCATTTGGTGTCTCCAAACTACTATATTGCTGGCATCTTGGAAATGTAATTTTTAGGCAGCAGTCAAATTTTATCCAAACTGAGTTTCACTGGCCCTTTTTTTATCCTCTTTACACTGAGAGCTCAAACCAGCTTGTTGATCAGTGTGTAGCATTCTTGGAAGTAGTAAACTTCTGGCCTTTAGTCAGTGAAGCACTCTGGTGACAGCGCCATTTAAGTGTACTGCACACTGGCAACACAGTAAACCCAAAACTAAAGTAAGAAGGATGTTGGCATACAGCCATCAAGTAACTTGTAGCTGAAGTGCTGAAATCAGTTACTTTTAACAGTTATGCAGTGTGCCACACAGTTGCTGCTGTGATGTTTCTCGATTTGTCTAACTTCATTAAATGTAGTGCAGAGAGCATTTAAGTATTCCACAATGCTCATGAAAGCTGTGAAAAGCACAGAAATGTTTCCTCTGTGAAGAGGGAGGACTGTGTGAGCCTGGGAGGGAGAATTAGTGTAAAAAGTGGAGAGTGAGATGGCTGTAGTTGATTGGGAAGAGTGAGCGAGTTTGTACCTGGTTCATAATGCAGAGGCAAATGTTCAGATGTCCATTATTGACATTTGTGAAGTGACTGGGTGGGGGGTATGGCTTGTGGATGGAGGAGGATGAACAGCTAGTGTAACTGTCTGAGCTATTGCTTTGCTTCATAAGGCTTGTTCTGCTTTCTCATTTGGTGGAGAATGAATGCTGGATAGGCATGCAGACCTTACTGCAGTACAGCATGCATGTATGTGCATAAGAGGGAATGTAGATGGTGGGTGTACAAGCTGCATACATTGTTACATGGGTATGAGTATGAGGGCCTGGATTGAGGAGTCCGTCAGAGTACATTATGAAACTGCACATACTGTAATGCACATCTTTACTGGAGTATGGGTAGTAATGCCATGCTAACCTTTCTTTGGCAGTCTATTGAAGCTCTTTCCACTGCATGTCTGTGGGTGTGGATGGGGATGGACCCATAGGTTCATACTAGGCTATCTGCCCAAGGGCATTTATAAGCCTAGCCCATAGTTATGTGGCTTTCGCCACCCCTTTAGTTTGAATAAAAACTATGCCTATCATTTTTCTGTGCCTCTGTCAAGCAGTGACACTGAAGTAATCCCTGGGGTATATCTGTGATCTCCCATCCATTGGTCAAGATTCCTCTTGAACAAGGCCAGCGAGGTGCTCTGCCTCACATGTACCGGGATTTTGTTCCACAGCATAGGGAGTCTCTGGGTGATGAATCTGTCCCTCCAGCACGTTCTATTTATAACAGTGTCAAGGTTTAAGTCTCCCGCCCTTGTGGTTCTGAGGGATCTAGATTTTTTGAGGTGAAGCATATTCATCAAATCTGGGTTTGACATGGCCTTATATGTCAGGCACAGGTCACCTTTGAGCAAGCGGTATGAGACTGAATAGAGCTGGAGTTCTTTCAGTCGGGCAGCATAAGACATATTTTTGAGACCCTTTATCCTTTTGGTGAGAAACTTTTGGGGCCTTTCAAGCTGCAGCAGGTGTCTGGTCAGATACATTCCGAACGGGGCATTGTACTCAATCATAGGTCTAATGAGTGATGAGTACAGGGGGACGATGACCTCCCTAGATCTAGATGTGAATCCCTTCATGATCAGGTGGGCGATATAGAAGGTTTTCCTAACTACTTTAGCAACATGAGTGTCAAACGAAAGGCTACTGTCAACTTGGGTCCCCAGATCCCCGATGACTTTTTCTGTGCTCAGTGGATTGCCACCTATATGGTAGCTAGGGGTAACCTTGTTTTTCCCGAAGGGTATGACTATGCATTTTTTGGCGTTTAACTTCAGGCCATGGTTCTGGCACCAGTTATCCGTTTCTGTGAGGCCCTTCTGGAGGATATCTGTGTCGGATGTGTTTTCGACTATGGCGCCCAGTTTGCAGTCATCTGCAAACTTTGTCAGCCATAACCCTCCTGTGTTTGCTTGTACTTCAGAAAAGTAGATGCGAACAAGAGTGGACCCAGGACTGAGCCCTGTGGGACACCACTTGTGACAGGCTTTGAGTCTGACATGGCTCCAGCAACTCTGACCCTGTGGGTTCTGTCACTTAGCCATTTTGCAACCCATCTTGTGATGTATGGGTTTACATTCAAGCTGATGAGTTTTTCGATGATACCTGAGTGGGGTATTGTGTCGAAGGCCTTTGCCAGGTCGAGGTAGGCTGTATGGACTGCCTTTCCCTCATCAATGGCCTTGGTGACTGTCTCGAAAAAGTCAACCAAGTTTAAGAGGCAGGATCTGCCTTTGACAAAGCCAAACTGGGTTGGATCCAAAGTCTGGCAGTACAGGGACTGCCTTTCAGACTCGCAGGCAAGAATCTTAGTTTTCTAGTGTCCTATTTAAGAGAAGGATCTGTTACAAGGTTGCAGTTTACTCTGAATCTCTTCAGCTGCTGAGCTTGGATAAGAAACCCTTTTGGGTTTTATTTCCTTCCTCTGCATTTTTCTGTCAGTACTTGAATGGTGTATTCTGCCGTTTCCTTTTTCTCTGCTTGGGAAATTGTGTATACTTGGAGTTTTACTTTACCTACAGTGTAAGATTTATACAGTTTTATTTTAAGCTAGTTCTTTGTTCCTGTGAGGTTTTAACCCCCTGGTATTGTGTTTTATGACAGTTTGTAAATGTCTGATCTGAAGTAGTTAACTTCATTTGATCAGCAACCTGTGGGTATCGGATCAGACCTAGATCCGAGCCTGCAACTTTCCAAGCTAGAGATCTGAGCTCTAAGCTCCTCCCCCTTACCCATAATACCCTGCTACCTCCCTCCAGCCCTCAGATCTCGTTTGCCGTGGCTTCTATAAGCATGAGTGCCTAGCTCCTTGTGATTAGGTAAGATTAGAATAGGTGTTTTTCTTTGTCTTTTACCAGTTTAAAAAACGTGTGTATGATAGTTGATCCCTTAGACTAGTTAATTTAGTTTAGTTAAACTTAGTGCATTTCCCTTTCCCTTATCTGTGTGTTAGGGAGTGTGGTTGTGTTAGTCATGGCCGAAGGCCGTAAGGCCATTTTTTCCAAATGCTCTGTGTGGCCGTAAGCTGTCCCCAGCCGATGGCCACACTCAGTACGTTCTTTGCCTAGGGGGTGCACATTTAACATCAGGCTGCCAGATTTGTGCTGCCTTTAATCCCCGGGCTGTGAGAGACAGGAGGAAGAAGTTAATCTTGGTGGTTCTTTTGCCCGCAGATTCTACTTCTTCCTCCTCTCCCTCAGTGGCGCCAGTTGCGGCTGTTCAGCCAACGGTTCCTGCTCCCCTGGCCGGGACTCAACCTCCCACTGTGTCCCAGGGAGAGAGGGACCCTAGAAAGAGAGAGACAAGGACAGGGAGAGGCATAGGAGCCACAAGCGGCAGGCCGACTCTGCCCCCTCGGCCCCGTGGGCTAAGCAGCTCTGTTCTCCCTCAAAGGTTTCTGGGTCCTCCCCCTCTCGACTCCGTTCCCCACATTTCTCTCCGGAGGAGGAGCCCCGGCCACCTTCAAGGTCATCGAGGTGACCTTCCCGGCCAGCCTCGGCAGCTTCTAGGTCTATAAGAAGCCTTTCTGACGCGGACTTGGACCAGATGATGTGTCGCTTCCTTCAGGCCCAGATGCAGATGGGAGTGCTCTTGCCTCCCCACTCTGGGGGGGAGCTCCGCCCCCTTCTTTGCCCCCATTGCTGCTCCTCTGATCTATTATTGAGTTTCGGAGCCATCGGATCCGAGTAGCCTCAGAGCCAGGGAGTCTGCGCCGATAGTAATCGCTACTTCGACTCCGGCCTTACCCTCGAGTTTATCTGGTCCTTTTTCGGATCCGAGCTCTCGGGGCCGTGAGCAGAGCCTCTGATCCGGAGGGTGTGTCTTCAGCTCAGATACGGTCTGAGCACACTTCCTTTTCGGGTCCGATCGCTTAGGCGCCGATCCACACGTCTGATCTGAGAGCAGTTCACCTTTGGCTTTCAACATGGTGGAGAGGGTCCTCGAGGGATTCGAGACCCCAGGCTCCACCCGTCATTCCCTCGCAGATGGGCCCTGTCTTCCATCATCCGGCGCCAGGGACTGCCTGCATCTATGCCCCAGCTAGTTCCTGTAGAGGAGCATGACCCTGTTGGTGAGCCCTCCTCGGACCGTCCCCTCGAGGAGGTTCCTCAAAAACGAAAGTGTAAGAGGAGGCACTTGGACTCACCCAGAGTCCCTCAAGGAAGACACTGACTTGGAGGAAGGGGAAGGTTCCCCCAAGTCACCCCCTGAGGATATCTCCTTTGGAGACATGGAGATGCTACGCATTAGAGGGGGGGTGGTCAACCCAAAAACCTTCCTCTGAGTCGGTGTTTCTGGAGGCGTTTGACGCAGGCCCGTCTACCTCTTGGGTGTCCTCTCCGGCTGACCCCCTAATAGATCTAATTACTACCAGGGTGTGGAAGGAGCCGGATACTGTAGAGCCCATCCCCATGAGACCAGATAAGATCCTTAGTCCCCCGACAGGACAGCATGGAGTAAAGGTTCCCCGGTAGATGCCATGGTGGTGGCGGCTGCCACCAAGAAGGAACTGGCAGAGGATAGTTCCTCTGTCCATCCTCCCGACAAGGAGTCTCGGACGATGGATCGCATCGGAAAGTGGATGTTTGCTTCAGCCACCTTTTCCTTAAGGGTGCTGAATTACTTGGCACACGTGATTAGGCTTCAGCGGGATCTAGTGAGAGTACGCTGGGTCACCCCCGGAGTCCATGTTGGCCGAGGACAAACTAACCATCTGAAGTAGGAACTTCATTTGTCAGCAGCCTGTGGGATACGGATCCGATCTCTGATCCGAGCCGGCAACTTCTAACATAGCATAGATCTGAGCTCCTAGCTCTTCCCCTTACCCATAATCCCCTGCCTGCCCTAACTGACCTCGGATCTAGTTTGCCGCTCTTCAAGCAACAGCTAGGTTCAGAGCTCTTGGCGTTTTGTGAGAAAAAAAAATTATATTTTTTCTTCTGAGTGACTGGTTGTGTGTGTGATAGGTTTACCCTTTCTCCTTTTACATTTATAACTTACTTATTTTATTTTAAGTATAATTCTGCCTCCCTCGCTGGTCGTAGCGTGTGTGTGTGACTGGATTAGGGGCCTAGTGAGTGTGCTTACTTCAGTATGTCGGAGGTCCCTAAGGCAATTTTTTCGAAATGCACAGAGTGTGGTCGCAAGCTTTCACCGGCTGATGGCCACACTCGGTGCCTTGGGGTTGAGCACCTCATCGGTTTGCGCAATTTGCGCTGCGTACAACCCCAGGGCACTCGAGGATTGAAGGTCGAAGCTAGTTCTGGCGGGTCTTCTACCCCCCGACTCTGCTTCGGCCTCCGGTGCTTCGGTGCCCGCTACCCCCCCGGTGGCGGTCACCCCTGCCTCCCTTCCTCCGACCGGGACTCAACCTCCTGCTTCAGCTCTGGAGGATAGGGAGGCCAGGAAAGAGAAGCAGCGGGAGAAGCAGCTTAAGCGGCGGGCCGAGGACTCATCGGCCCTGCCCACAAAGAGGGCTTCCCCGTCCAAGTCTTCTCGATCTCCTCCGATCCCCTTGTTTCTCCCCGGGTCCCGAGGAGGAGCCCGAGGAGGAGGTGATCCGGTCCCAGTCGAGGTCCTCGAGGCGACACTCAAGGTCTGCCTTGGCCTCGTCAAGGTCCACTTTCTGCATGTCTGATGCGGATATGGACCCGATGATGAGATTCATCCAGGCCCAGATGCAGATGGGAGTGCTCTTGTCCCCCCCCTCTGGGGGGAGCTCGACCCCTTTTTTCGCTCCTATAGCTCCTTCTCAGACTCACATTCCGGGCTCGGAGCTGAGCCACGTTGGATCCAGGGGTAGGTCGGAGCAGACCGTGCTGGGCACGTCGGCCCCGACTATTCCCTCGAGTCTGTCGGATTCTACCTCTCGGAGCCGTGGGCCGAGCTTCGGATCAGAGGGATTCGGTGTGCTTTGAGCTCCATCCCGGTCGGAGCACACTGGTCCTTCGGATCAGACGGTCTCAGCGCCGGATTCGAGTGGGAGTTGGATCTCGGATCCTTCTGAGAGCGGTTCCCCCTCTGCTTTTGCTGCGGTGGAGAGGGCACTGTCGAGTGCTTCCAGGCCTCCGGTCTTGGCTTCGGCTCCCTCCTGCACTCCTTCTCATCTGATCCTGGCTCCCCTCATCCGGACCTCTGGGCAGCCTGCCTCAGCGCCTTTAGGAGTTCCAGTGGAACAGGTTACAGCCCGTGAGGACTCCTCGGACAGCCCCCCCCGAGGAGATTCCCCACAAGGCAAAGTGCAAAAGGAGGCACGTAGACTCCCCTGAGTCTCACAGAAGATACGGACTTGGATGAAGGGGAAGGCTCCCCGAGATCACCCCCTGAGGATGTCTCCTTTGGAGACCTCATGGAAATGCTCAAAATCAGAGGTGGGTGGTCTGCCCCCAAGGCTTCCTCTGACTAGTCCGTATTCCTTGAGGTGTTCGAGGCAGGACCATCTACCTCTTGGGTGTCCCCTCCACCCGACCTCCTGGTGGATCTCATATCCTGTAGGGCTTGGAAGGAACCGGACACCTTAGAGCCGATCCCCAGATGCTCAGACAAAATTTTGAGCACCCCTGCAGAGAGATCACATTGGAGCAGATGTCCCTCTGTGGATGCCATGTTGTTGGCTGCAGCCACTAAGAAAGAGTTGGCTCGAGAGCCCCACGGTTCATCCCCCGAGCAAGGAGTCTCGCGCGATGGACCGTCTTGGGAAGCGGGCCTTCAGTTCAGCGACCTTCTCTATGAGGGCCTTGAACTATATGGCACACGTTATTAGGATGCAGCGGGACCTAATTAAGGAATACGCTGCTTCTCCCCCGGGGTCTATGTCGGAGGGAGACGAGGATTTGTACTCTTCCCGAATGGCCACCCTCCGCTCTATCTCTAATACCTCTATGCGGCTATTGTCTCATGCTACAGAGGGAGCCGCTAGAGCAGGCGGAGTCGGGCTTGTCATGAGGAGACAGGCCTGGCTCTGTCACTGACTTCTCGGACCCTTCAAGGCGTCATTCGCGAATGCCCCTTTTGATGGTTCTGCACTGTTCGGCAAAACCATTCGTGATGCTCTTGTCCAGAGCGAGAAAGACTGGAAGACCTTGTCTGCCGTCTGAGTCCACTTCTCTGCGCCCCAGAGGTCCTTTTCCAAGAACCAAAAGGGTCAGAAGATGATGTGGTTCTGAAAATCGCATCAATCTGTCTGCTCAGGACAACCAGTCCTCTCGTGGCAGAGGAGGACAGGGAGGACGCCGCCCCAGAGGCAGAGGGGGTCTGAGGAATTTTGGGTCCAGAGAACCTTTCTCTGAGAGGCCCACGCAGAACCCCTGAGGGGTTTCCCAACTGCTCCACTCTGGAGGCAGTCGGGGGGGGCGTTTTTCGAAGTCCATAACAGATCGCTGGGTGCTTCGCATTATATCCAGAGGTTACCTAATTCCCTTCATAGCCAACCCCAGAATCAGAAGCCTTCCCGACGTCCCACCCAGTCAAAAGAAGGCGGCCGCTGCAGAAATCCAGCAGCTTCTACAAAAAAGAGCCATCCAGCCCGTCCCCCCAGATCAAGTCGGATCAGGGTTTTACTCCAGGTTCTTTCTGGTGCCAAAAAAGACGGGGGACTTGAGGTCCATCCTCGACCTCTCTCTCTCCTAAACCTGGTGGTACCCAAAAGTTCCGAATGGTCACGTTGCAATCCATCCTCCCCTTATTGCGGGAGGACAACTGGATGTGCTCTATAGACCTCAAGGATGCGTACTATCACGTTCTAGTGGACAGGCATTCCAGGAGGTTCCTCAGCTTCCGGCTGGGAGCCAGTCACTTTCAATTCAGGATCCTCCCCTTCGGTCTCACCTCAGCCCAAAGGGTGTTCACCAAGGTCCTAGCGGTAGTAGCGGCCCACCTGAGACTCCAGGGAATTCAAGTCTTTCCATACCTGGACGACTGGCTCCTCACAGCCCCAACAAGGCATCTACTTTGCTCAGGCAGGGACTATTTTCTCGGTCTGGCTCCTCTATTAGGATTAACCATCAACATGACCAAATCCTCTCTCATCCCTACACAGATGCTAGATTTTATAGGGGCAAGACTGGATTCCAGACAGATGCTTGCGTTCTTGACTCCAGATCGACTTCGGAGCCTGATGTTACACGTGCAGGCCATTCTTCATCTGCAAACTCCTTCGGCAGAATTGAATCTGAGGGCCCTAGGATCTATGGCGGCTGCAATCCCTCTGCTACCATTGGCCCGGTTGAACATGAGGATTCTACAGTGGACCCTCCAGGTACAATGGTCCCTGTCTTGCTACCCTCTGTCTCACCCCATTTCCTTAAGCAAGGTTTGCAGAGAATCGCTCCTGTGGTGGCTCCAGTCTCCCAACCTCCACACGGACCGTCCCTTCTTACTACCTCTGCCAGTCGACACAGTGACCACTGATGCTTCTCGCCTTGGGGGGGGGGGGCATTTTTCAGGCAGAACAGTCCAAGGCACTTGGAACGACGTAGAGACCTCTTTGCATATCAACGTCCTAGAGATGAGAGCGGTGCTTTTGATGTTGCAAGCACTACACAACTTTCTCTTCCGGTAGGGACAATTGCGGTACAGACAGACATGTCGGTAGTCTGGTACATCAACAAACAAGGGGGAACCAGGTCTTACCCCCTTTGCCGTGAGGCCATGAGAGTGTGGGAATGGGTGATTTCCACCAACCACTTTCTCATAGCAACGCACATTCTGAGACGGGCTAACATTTTAGCGGACAGGCTCAGTCGTACTATCCTGACTCCTTGCGGGTGGTCTCTCAACCACCGAGTGGCAGAGCAGGTATTTGCCTGATGGGGGCGACCTTGTTGCGATCTTTTTGCCTCTCCTTCAAACACGAAATGCAACGATTACTTCACTCTGATCCCCCCTCCAGGGAATTGCCCGAGAGACTCTCTAGTTCATGCTTGGCCTCTCGGTCTGCTTTATGCTTACCCTCCTCTACCCCTGATGTTGAAATGGTTACAGAAAGCCAGGCAGCTGGGGAGCAGAATGATCCTCATTGCCCCATTCTGGCCTCGTCAGACGTGGTTCCCCTACCTATGGTCTCACCTAGTGTATCCACCATGGATTCTGGATCCCATTCCGGATCTCATCTCTCATCCTCTCAGTCTTCCAACTCCGAACCTGGTCAACCTCAAGCTGACGGCTTGGTTGCTCCAGTTCCACTCCTCATAAGGACTCCTGGGATCTCATCACCGGTTAAAGCCATTCTTGTAGCAGCTCACAAGCCTTCCACCAGGGAGGTTTATCGGAGTAAGTGGAAACGCTTCACCATTTGGGCAAAACACCGTCGTTTAGACCCGTTTACAGCCCCGATATCGTCTGTTCTAGATTTTCTAACCTCTCTCACCAGGGGGCTAGTTCTTCCACAGTCAAGGTACAACTGGCAGCAGTCTCATACTATCACGTGGGGCAAGAGTCTGGCCCTCTTATCACTTCCAAACTGTGTAAGACCTTCCTCAAGGGTACCTTCCTCCTTAGGCCTCCAGTTAAAGAGGTGGTACCTCCATGGGATTTATCCTTAGTCTTGCAGGCCTCGACTGGTCCCACATTCGAACCGGCTGCCACGGTTGATCTCAAATTTCTCTCTTGGAAGACAGCCTTTTTGGTGGCCATAACTTCAGCCAAAAGGGTATCGGAATTGCAAGCCCTTTGCGTCAAACCACCATATTTGGTTTTTCACCCGGATAGGGTTTACCTCAATCAACCCGTCCTTTCTACCTAAGGTATCTTCAGAAGCGAACATCAATCAATCCATCAATCTCCCAGTGTTTTTCCCCAACTTTCATAACAAAGGAGAGTACAAGCTTCATTCCTTGGACGTCCACAGACAATTACGTTTTTATATCCACAGAACTGCAGGTCCTAGGCAATCCGATCAGTTGTTTATCTCCTTTGCCAAAAGTAATTTCGGAAAATCATTTTCTAAGGTTTCTCTCTCCCCAACTTTCATAACAAAGGAGAGTACAAGCTTCATTCCTTGGACGTACACAGACAATTACGTTTTTATATCCACAGAACTGCAGGTCCTAGGCAATCCGATCAGTTGTTTATCTCCTTTGCCAAAAGTAATTTCGGAAAATCATTTTCTAAGGTTTCTCTCTCTAGATGGATCTCGAGTTGTATTCTGTTAGCATGTCAGAGTTCGGGAAGGCCTGCACCTCAAGGAGTCCGTGCTCATTCTACTAGGGCCGTTGCCACTTCTGCAGCCTTTCAGGCTAGGGTTCCACTGGATGACATTTGTTCCGCAGCCACTTGGGCTTCATCTCACACCTTTATCAGCCATTATAAAATAGATGTTATTTCCCGAGGTAGTGTCCTTTGGCTCTGCGGTGCTCCGGAATATCCTTCCATGAAGGCCACCCAAGACTTGGGTAGCTGGGGACTCTGTCCCACAGGTTGCTGACAAATGAAGTTCCTACTTCAGATTAAGAAGTTATGTACTCAGCATAACGTTCCGTCTGAGTAGGTATCTTCATTTGTCTGCAACCACCCCATCCCCCTCCTTCCCCCTGACCGATTGGATCGCTCTTGTGTTATTAGCATATGTTCCCATTGGGACACCTGTTATCTGTTGTGCTATGGGGCAAACTTGATCTGAGGTCAGTTAGGGCAGGCAGGGGATTATGGGTAAGGGGAGGAGCTAGGAGCTCAGATCTATGCTATGTTGGAAGTTGCTGGCTCGGATCCGAGATCGGATCCGTATCCCACAGGTTGCAGACAAATGAAGATACCTACTCAGATGCAATGTTATGGTGAGTACATAACTTCTTATTTTCGGCACGAATGGCCACTCTAAAAATCGACATCCAACAAATCTTTGTGGCTTCTCTCCCATGCCATGGAGGGGGCAGCTAGAGCCAGCGGAGCAGGCATCGCCTTACGGTGTCACGCTTGGCTCCGACTTTGCGATTTTGCAGAACCCTTCAAGACGTCCTTCGCGAACCGTCCCTTTGACAGTTCTACGCTGTTTGGCAAGACCGTCCGCAATATGCTGCTCCAGAGTGAGAAAGATGGGAAGAAGTCTGCCGTCGGAATCTGCTTCTCGGCTCCTCAAAGGTCCTTTTCCAGGAACCAGAGAGGACAAAAGAAGATGTGGTTCCGGAAATCTCAACAATCCCGTTATGCTCCGGACCCTTGGTCCTTCAGAGGCAGGGGAGGACAAGGCGGACGCCGGCCCAGAAGGCAGAGGGGCTATAGAATTTCGGGTCGAGGGAACCTTTTTCCGACTGACCCGTGCAACAACCCTGAGGGGTTGCCTGACTGCTCCTCTCTGGAGGCATTCGGGGGGGGGCATTTCTCGGAACACCTAGCACATTGGGAGTCCATCACGACAGATCGCTGGGTGCTCCGAATAATATCCAGAGGTTACTCTCTCCCCTTCATAAATCCTCCCCCTCAGTCGAGGCGCCGCCCCGATGTTCCACCCAGTCAGAGGGAGGCAGCGGCTTTGGAGATAAAGGAGCTGCTAAGAAAAAGAGCCATCCAGTATGTCCCCCCCCCCCCCCCCAGGCCAGTCCGGGTCGGGCAATTACTCCAGGTTCTTTTTGGTGCCAAAAAGGATGGGGGATGTGTAGATAGTTCTCGACCTGTCTACATTGAACCTGTTAATTGCTATGGAGACATTCCAGATGGTCACTCTCTTCAATCTATTCTCCCCCCTTCTGCAGAACGACTGGATGTGCTCCATAGACCTCAAGGATGCATACTATCACATTCTTATGGACAGGCGATCCAGGAGGTTTCTCCGCTTTCGGTTGGGGGCCAGTCATTATCAGTTCAGGGTCCTCCCTTTTGGCCTCACCATAGCCCCCAGAGTGTTCAAGGTCATGGCAGTTGTAGCGGCCCACCTGAGGCTTCAGGGAATACAGGTCTTTCCTTACCTGGACGACTGGCTCCACGCCTCTCCCACCAGTCATCTACTATGCTCAGCCAGGGATTGTTTCCTGCTCTTGGCCCACCAGTTGGGGATCACTATAAATTACAAAAAATCGTCCCTTCAACCTGTTCAGGTCCTGGACTTCATAGGGTCCAGAATAGACACGCTTCAGTCGAAGGCCTTCTTGATGTCGGACAGACTCCACAATCTAACTCTCCACGTCTTGGCACTTCTACAGTCTCCGGCCCCACCAGCAGAATTAGTCCCGAGGGCCCTATGGTCTGTGGCAGCAGCTATCAACCTTTCACCCTTAGCCCGCTTGAACATGAGGGTTCTTCAATGGACCTTACAGGTCCAGTGGTCCATCCTTCGACATCCGTTGGACTCCCTGATTCCCCTCAGCAGGGTTTGCAGGGAATCCCTGCTTTGGTGGCTCCATTCCCGAGAGCTTTGGGAAGGGCGGCCGTTTTTGATGCCTTTACCCTAAGCCACGGTGACCACTGATGCTTCTCGCCTAGGGTGGGGGGCATTGCATGGGCAGAACTGTCCAAGGCACGGACTCAGAGACCGTTCTGCATATCAATGTTCTGGAGATGAGGGCAGTGCTTCTAGCGTTGCAAGCTCTCCATGCCCTTCTTCTTCTCTGGGGACTATTGCAATTCAGACAACATGTCAGTGGTCTGGTACATCAACAAACGGGGGGGGGGGGGAGGGAACCAGGTCATATCCTCTTTGCCGATAGGCCATGAGAGTTTGGGAGTGGGTGATATCCACCAACCGTTTTCTGCTAGCAACGCACATTCCGGGTCGGTCCAACATTTTGGCAGACAAGGTGAGTCTAACTATCCTTTCGCCTTGCGAGTGGTCTATGAACCTCTTAGTAGCGAAACAGATCTTCCTCAAATGGGGTCAACCTTGCTGCAATCTCTAAGCATCGCCTTCGAACACAGAGTGTAGCGAGTTTTTTGCTCTTAAGTCCCCCACTGGGGGAGAGCCCTAGAGACGCTCTAGTTCATGCTTGGCCATCCGGTCTTCTTTATGCTTATCCTCCTCTCCCGTTAATGACAAAATTCTTGCAGAAAGCTCGTTGGTTGGGGAGAAAAGTTATCCTCATAGCCCCATTCTGGCCTCGTCACACCTGGTTCCCGTCTCATCTCATAGCTCCTCCTTGGATCTTGGATCCCATTCCGGATCTGATCTCTCATCCTTTTGGATTGAAAACTCCGAATCTGGTTGACCTCAAGCTTTCGGCTTGGTTGATCCAGTTCCGTTAGTGGCTAGGACTCCTGGTATCTCGTCCGCAGTTAAATCCATCCTGGTGGTGGCACATAAGCCTTCTACCAGGAAGGTCTACAACAGTAAATGGGAACGTTTTTTCATCTGGGCCGGGGGTAGGAATTTTGGACCCTTTTACGGCTCCCATTCCAGCAGTGCTTGAATTCCTATCTCACATTTTCCATCAAGGGGTCAGTTCTTTGACTGTGAAGGTTCAAATGGCGGCCATTTCCCACTTCCACATCAGGGACAATCTTGTTCCTTTAGCTTCCACTAAGATCTGTAAGACTTTCTTGAAGGGCACCTTTCTTTTTAAGACCTCCTGTCAAGAATGCGGTTCCTTCGTGGGACCTAACCTTAGTCCTCCAGGCTCTAACTGGTCCACCCTTTGAGCCTGCAGCTTCTGTTGACTTAAAGTTTTTGTCTTGGAAAACTGCTTTCTTGATTGCTATTGCCTCAGCTAGAAGGGTATCAGAGCTTCAGGCCCTTTGTACTAAACCTCCGTATCTTGTCTTCCATAAGGGCAGAGTATCCCTCTGGACTAATCCTTCCTTCTTACCTAAAGTGGCTTCCGAGGCTAACATCAACCAATCCATTAATCTGCCTGTTTTCTTCCCTAACTACCAGAACATGGGGGAGTACAGGCTGCATTCATTAGATGTGCATAGGCAATTGCGCTTTTACTTGCATAGAACAGCTGCCTCTCGCAAGTCGGAGAAGCTCATTGTTTCCTTTGCTTAGCCATCCTTGGGTAAACCAGTAATGAAGGTGACTCTAGTTAGGTGGATATCTCACTGCATTTTGCTCACGTACAAAATCTTTGGTTGGCCTGAGCCCGTGGGGGGTTCATGCTCATTCTACCCGTTCTATGGCTACTTCTGCTGCCTTTTGGTCAAGGGTTACTTTGGATGACATCTGTTCTGTGGCTACTTGGGCTTCTTCTCATATCTTTATTTTGCATTATAAATTGGATTTGATATCCAGAGGGAGGGCAGCCTTTGGCTCTGCCGTGCTCCGGAATATTCTTCCTTGAGGGCCTCCCAGGTTTTTTGGTAGCTGGGGACTCCGTCCCGCAGGGTGCTGATCAAATTAAGTTAACTACTTCAGATAAAGAAGTTATGTACTCACCATAACGTTCCATCTGAGTAGGTAACTTCATTTGTCAGCAACCGACCACCCCCTTCCCCCTAACCTGGATTTTGTTACCTGAATGATAGAATGAGTCAGTCCTGGTATGTATCAGGTTAGGATGTTCGGGTATTGTTTGTCTTGGTGGTGTCTGCTAATTGGGCAAATTCGATCTGAGTACTGGAGGGGAGGTAGCAGGGTATTATGGGTAAGGGGGAGGAGCTTGGAGCTCGGATATCTAGCTTGGAACGCTGCCGGCTCTGATCCAGGTCGGATCCGATACCCACAGGTTGCTGACAAATGAAGTTACCTACTGTAATGGAACGTTATGGTGGGTGCATAACTACTTTTTTTTTCTGTACTAAGGCCATTTTAGTACAGTTCCTCTCATTGTCTTGTGCTTCCAGAGCTGTGAGTTACTCATGTTATTTCTTTTCATTTAAAACCTGAAAGTTATGACACGAAAATTTACCATTTATTTATTTATTTTTTTGCAGTTTTTACCCTTTGGGACTATGATTATTTAAGATAATTGAGTAGGTTTACATATTTTATTTTCCATTTAAATCACAATTTTGGTGTCTTTTAGTATGTTAAACATTTCTGACAGGAATTTTTTGTAAGTTATTATACTATATTCTTGGTCTACGGCTGTTTTTATGCTGTTTCTAATAATTTGGTGCAGAAACTAGCCTTTGTTAAAATTGGGAAGCTTTTGTAACGCACATTTTGTGCTTTTAATGAAACTACTGTCACTTTTTACAGTGCAATGTTAGGAATACTATCCCTGCAGAAATAGACTTCACATTGCTATTTAGAAGGAGAATAGTGGGATGCCCCCCCCCCCCTTTCTTGGACAGACCGTTCAGCCAGTGTTTGATATTGATTTGGCTAGTTTGTGTCCTGACTTGATGGACTCTGATACAGTGCCGCCCCTGCCCCATCTACCCCTTGTGCACATACAAAACCTGGAAATAAGGCAAGGAGTATGCCGCAGCCTGTGGTTTGCTACTCTGTAATCAGCTTAGGCAGGCAATCGAACCACACTCCTTTTGCCTTCAGGTCCCCTTGTGTGGTAGTATTACCACAAATGTGTGTGACTGTGGGGTCAGGCACTTCCTCTGGGGCTGTACCATTGCCTGGTTCAGGAGAACCAAACTTTAAGAGTAGGAGAATTCAGGGGTGCAGAATGTGTTGCCAGTGTTACTGTCTCTTCAGCAACCACCTGGGGGGATTCTCCCACTAATGTAGTGTGCACAGAAAAGACAGAAAACCCATCATATTGCAGGTCAGCAGGATCTGACTGTGTTGCCACATGAGGTGGTGATTGTCTAAGTCAACTGCCTGAACAGTGTATTTAATGCGGTACAAATCCGGGTTATGAGTAATGTTGGCACTCCTTGTGTTTTTAACCACCCAGAGATCCTCATTTTGAAGGGGATTTGCAGTCTGAGGTTTTGGAAGCGTCAGTGTGGTAAGTCACTGAGATTACCAGATATATGATCATCTGATGTTGATCTTCATTCCATTCATCACTGATGGGTTATTGGTTCCATCCTCTGTTAACCGAATCAGCCTTGTACCAAGTTTGCGCCAGCCAAAAACTCTTGAACTAAGCTTTTACCCATAGTACCCTTCTCCCAGTTACTTCAGAGCTCGTGTGCCACGTAGCCAGAAAGCCGCGTACAAGCCAGCTTTCAGCTAAGTCTAATATTTTTAGATGTACATTGCTTATTGGAAAGTCTTTATACTTTTTTTCAACTGTTGTATTTGTTTCTACATTTTTAAAACTATCACGGAGTTTCTACCCCCGTTTTCAAAACTTTCCAGTCAAAGTACCTTTTGGCAATCTTTGTACCATCACTAGTACACACCCTTCTTCCCTACCCACTGTGGTAATCTTCTAGCACCATTGTTGGTACTTTTCCTTCTGGTTCTTTGCCCTAACTGTTTATATAATAATAGTAATATTTTATTTACTTGTTTTTTGCTCTGCCTTTGGTAGTACTTGTAATTTAACATGCCTGAAAAAAAGTGCACTTCAGGCTTCAGACAATGTCTGAAGTCTGGGGAAAAAAAATGCCGAATAGCGGCACTCATGATGACCGTGTGTATTGTTTAGGAGTGCCTCATTTCTCTGTTCAACCGCCTTGTTCTATTTGTTAGGGTTTTAGTTCTTGTACGTTGAATGAAAGAATAAGTTGATACTAAAAACTCACCCTTTTCAGAAAGAATAAGTTGATACTAAAAACTCACCCTTTTCAGAGGTGCTGTCTGCATAGGGAGGGTTCACCCCCTCCTAGGAAAGGGAGAGGCCACAATCAGTTCCCTCCTCACCCTCTGGTGAGAAGGCGATGCAACCTAAACCTAAGTTGGCAAAACTTTCTGTTCTGGACCAGAAACTAGCTTCTACAGCACAGACTCTGGTACAGTCTACTATAGTAGCATTGTCGGCACCTCCTTAGACACTTGTCTACGACACCGACTTTGCCTAAATCACAGATTTTGACCTCCACACCAATCTTGGGACCGAGCCTTCCAATGGTACCACTCACTCGGGTGAACACCCAGCCCTCTATCATTTCAAAACTGGAGACTGTGGGGCCGTTAGACACTCTAGCATGGACCAGTCAGTGGATCCTTTCTTGGGGCAGGTATATAGCTCTTTCTTAGAGTGACCAGTGTCCCTGTCATGGATATCCACAAGATCCACCAGGAGCCTCTCCGAACTAGACATGGTGTGCCTTGTGTACCAGCTGCTGACCACCAGGGGAATTCCTACAGATTCAAAAACCCAGTCCCGACTTGGAAATATCGCTTCAAGGACTCCATCTTGCCCTTCTCCTTCGACCTCCTTGCAGGTTTCAAAACCCATGACACTGATGCCTTGTTCGGCACCCCCAGCTTTGGTGCCAGTAGTGGATCTCACTTTGGGCCCGGAGCCGACCCTTTGGCCTTCGGCTCCTTCGGAACCAGGTCTTCGTCAGACCCAGAATTGGAGCACAGGCTCCTTGTTACAGAGTTTGGTTCCATCCCTGTCTACGGTGCCAGGAGCCCTATCGGTAGCTATCCTTCTTGAGGCTCCATTCTTGGAAGCAGGCTTAACTTGAGCGGGGTGTGACCTCTGTTCCGGGCACCCAGCCCTCTTCGGGCAGCCCTACATTCCAAGCAATGGAGAAAGGGCCCTTGTCTCTGTAGGCAGGCCTGCAGCATCGGAACCTCAACAGTGTCCTTCCACCTTGCTGCAGCTGTCACAGGCCACCATCCTGGGACATTGAGCACATGAGCCCCAGGAGACCCTATTGCAGTGTGCCCTTTACTCTGGGTCCTCCACAGAAGCTCCCGCTGAGGAAGTTTCAAGGAAGAAATTGAGCAAAAGGAAGGATGTGGACTCCTTGAGGAGTCCCTTAAAGAAGATACAAATTATGTTTAAGGGGAAGGGTCACCACGATCACCCCCTGAGGATGTTTCCTGTGGAGATATCCTTGAGATATTGAAACAGAGGGGTGATGTGAAGCCCAAAAACCCTTCTGAGGAATCTGTGTTCCTGCAGGCTTTTCCTGCTCCACCATGTACCTCTTGGGTGACCCCGGCTGCAAACAAGCTAGTTCAGCTTGTAGTGCAGTGCGCCTAGAGGAACCCTGACTCTGAGGCAATTTTACGGAGACCAGACAAGATTCTCTCTCCCCCTGAAGAAAACCCACATTGGTCCAAAGGTTTGCCAGTTGATGCGATGGTGGTGGCGGCCACAAAGAGCTCACTGATGAGAGCCACATTGTTCAACCACCTAACAGAGGCCTGAGTGCTGGACAGATTGAGGAATTGAGATTTTTTGCTTCATCGACCTTTGCAATTAGGTCAGTGAACTACCTGGCACATTTCAACAGACTCCAGAGAGACCTTGTCTTTAAACTCTCCGGTACTCTTATCAGGACAGGTGTCTGACGAAGTAAATGAAAAGGCCTTGTAGCTAGCAATCCAGGAAGTTAATTTTACATGCTACCGAAGGGGTGGCAAGAGCTGCGGGTTCAGGTGTAGTTAGGAGACGTGTCACCTGGATGCGCCTTTGTGACTTCGTGGATCCTTTTGTATTCCTTTCTTAATGCTCCAGTGGAAGTGTCTTCCGTTTAGCCCTAAAGTGAAGGACACGCTAGCCAGGTGTATGCAGGATGGCAAGACCCTATCTGCTGTTGGTGTACGTTTTTCCACACCTCAGTGCTCCTTCTGCAGGAACCAGAGAATTAGAAAATTGTGGCTCAAAGTCTCTGGGTCCTTTTTGTGACACACGTGGTGAGTTTACCCCCAGAGGCAGAGGGGGAAACTCTTCTGGAAGATTCCCCTACAGAGGCAGAGGGGGTCTGCGTTATCAGGGCTCCAGAGACTTGTTCTCTGGGGAACCCTACCTGCGCTTCTGAAGAGCGGCCTGATTGCTTTCCTCTGGAAGCAGCTGGGGGATGTTTTTCTCTGCACCACAATGCCTGGCTATTAATTACCACAAATTTCTTGGGTGCAGAAGATAACCAGAGGTTACCAAAGCCCATTAGATTCCTACCCAAAGCCACCAAAACAAATTCCTGACGTTCCACTCAGTCTAAGGGAAGTAGCAGCTCTACAGATAGAAAAGTGCATTGAAAAGTCATCCATAAAGTCCCACTACTCAAGATTCTTTTTGGTGCCAAAAAAGACAGGGGACTGGAAACCAAGTTGTCACCCAGACAAAATTCGGGATGGTCACTGTTCAGTCCATCCTTTCCTTTTTCTGTAGGAAGGCGATTGGATGTGCTTGATAGACCTACAGGATGTGTATTACCACGTCAAAATGGGCAAACGCTTCAAAAGGTTTCTTTGCTTTTTGGCTAGGAGCCAGTCATTACCAATTCTGCGCTCTGCCCTTCAGACCATCTACAGCTCCCAGTGTTCACCAAATGCATGGCAGTAGTAACCGCTCACTTGAGACTACAAGGATTCTGGGTGTTTCCATATTAGACGGTTGGCTCCTTACCACCCCCACCAAGCACCTGCTGATAACAGCCTTGTATTCCATCCTCTCTTTGGCAAATCATCTGGGAATCTCTCTAAACTGGGAGAAATCTAATCTGACTCCAACCCAATCTTTGGAATTTATAGGGCAGAGTTTCAATACCCTTTCTTACTTAATCTCCCTCCCAGATCACAGGCTACAAAGACTAAGATCCAGCTCCGAGTGATGCTCTGCCACAACATAGTTTCAGCTCGAGAGGTCTTGCAGCTAAGTTCAATGGCAGCATCAAAGGCTTCACATGAGACACCTACAGTGGATTTTATTAACCTAATGGTATCCAAACCGTCATCCTTTTGTCTTTCCAGATTCGAATAACAAACCGATGCAAGCAAGACTTAACTTGTTGAATGAAGTCAGAGACAGAACTTTGGAGCTGACCCTTCTACCTCTCTCAGCCCAGCACCACTGTGACCACAGATGCTTCCCTAATAGGGTGGGGGGCATTTTCAGGGAATGACAGTCCAAGGCACATGGTCCAATATAGAGGCCAATCTGCATATAAACATTCTAGAACTGAGGGCAGTGCTTTTGGCATTGCAAGCATTCCAGTCTGCCCTTCCTTCGAGGACAGTTGCTTTCCAGTCTGACAACGTGGCAGTAATTTGGTATGTCAACATAAGGAGGAATCAAGTCCCTACCCCCCCTTGTCAAGAGGCCATGATAGTTTGGCAATGGTCAATAGCTTCCAACCGCTTTCTGGTAGCAATGCATATCCCAGGTAATTCAAATGTGATTGCAGACAAGTTAAGCAGATGGATTCTCCTGCCTCACGAGTGGTCCCTCAACTCCAGCATAGTGGCAAAGATTTTCGGCCGTTGGGGCCAGCCTTGTTGCGATCTGTTCACCTCCCTGTCAAATCACAAATGCAGCAACTACTTTTCAGTCCCGGAGGGACGCTCTAATCCATGATTGGCCCACGGGACTTCTATATGCTTATCCCCCCATCCCTCTGATTCCTCAATTCATGAAGAAAGCTCTTTGGTTGAAAAGCAGTAATCCTCATAGCACCTTTATTGGCCTTGACTGGTATGGTTCCCCTTTCTCCGGCCTCACCTTCGCTGACCGTGGATCTTGGATCCAATTCCAGATCTGATTTCTCATCCCCAAGGGTTGAGCCACTCTAACTTGACCAGTCTCGAGCTCACAGCTTGGCTTCTCCACTTCCATTGATCGCCAGGCATTGTAATCTCACCTCTCCAGTATGTGACATTATTCTGACTTTGCATAAACCATCCACCAGGGAACTTTATGCTGACAAATGGAAAAAATTTTCAATTTGGTCTCGACAGAGAAAACTAGACCCATACTAAACACCAGTCTCTGCCGTACTACAGTACTTAAACTTAAGAGGGTACCGCAGCATCAGCTGTAGGAGTTCATTTAGCTGCCATTTCCAACTTTCATAATGGTTTTGGTAACTCTTCTTAATTTCACATCACCTAAGCAAAACCTTTTTGAAAGGAGTCTCACTCCGACCTCCAATTAAGCAGCCCATAGAACCATGGAATCTCACACTAATCTTAACAATCTTTAACACTGCCTCCATTTGAGCTTGCAGCCACTTGTGACCTCAAGTTTCTATCTTGGAAATCTTTTTCTGGTGGCCATTATATCAGCCAGACACATTTCTGAGCTCCATGCTGTATGCATGAAGCATCCTTATTTGATTTTCCGTAAAGAGAGTATCACTCCAGACCAATTCTGCCTTCCTTCCCAAAGTAATTTGAGTTCTCTAGTAATCGGACTATTGACCTACCGGTCATCTTTCCTAAATTTTCAAACAAAGAAGAGTGTTTACATTTACTTGATGTCCACTGGTCCTAAAATTGGGAAGTCAGTTTCTAAAGTGACCCTATCTAAATGGTTTGGAGACTGTAATTTTCATTTATCAAGTGAGAAAGTCTAGACCACACACAATTTAAAGCTCACTCCAGAACAATGGCAACTTCTGTAGCGTTCCACTCTAGAGCTTCCATGGATGACATCTGTGCAGCAGCTACATTTGCTACTCCTCATACCTTTATCACTCATTACAATTGAATCTGGTCTCCAGGTGAAGAGCTTTATTTTGCTCAATGGTGCTCAGGAATATTCTTCCGTAAGGGCCACCCAAGTGACACAAGGTAGCTGGGGACTCTGTCCCATCAGTGATGAATGGAATGAAGAACAACATCGGATGAAAAGTTATGTTTTACCATAATGTTTCATCTGTGTTGTTTTTCATCCATTCATCACGTCCCCCCTCCTAGAGGCTCCTGGGGGATACTTTGGCCCAACTCCTGAATTAGGGTTCTTGCTCAGACTGCCTCTGCTTTACAAATTATGGGCAAACTCGATCTGAGGTAACTGGGAGAAGGATGCTATGGATAAAAGCTTAGCTTGTGAGTTTTTGGCTGACGCGAGCTTGGTACAAGGCAGACTCTTTCCAAGGATGGAATCAATAACCCATCAGTGATGCATGGATGAAGGTCAATAACACAGATGGGATGTGATGACATTTTTTTGATGGATAAGATCTCTGATCTGGTGACCTTTTTTCCACTGATCCTATTATTGGAGGATGTTTTTAAGAAAGCTTGCAGCTGTCTGCTGAATGAATGTGTAAAAAAAAAAATAAAAGTAAATGAACCAAAATTCAGGGTGTGCTTGACCATCCCTGGTTGTCAAGCACCCTTGTCTGTGGACCCTGCTTCTGTGTCCTCAGTGGACTGTTACAATAAAGGGGTTTCATCAAACCCAGTCCCATCAGGTAAAGTTAAGCAGGTGGCTAGAATCTCCAGGAAAGAAGTTGGTGCGATCCAGCACTGTAGCCTTTAAGGTGTTTTAACTACCACTGTTTAATGTGGAAGATTGTGCTGAGATGTATGCATAGTTTACATGAGTGTGCTGCATTGTTACTTGCTGATTTAAAAGTCTGTCAAAGGTACTTTCCAAGTGTTGAAAGCATACTTTATCCCCCCTGGAGGGGGCCGATTACAGTTTCTAGAAATGCAGTTATGTCTGTGGTAGAGAGATGTGCTTAGTTGCACTGTCAAAACTTTTCTGATGAGTTAAAAATGAGATTGAATGCTCCAATTGATTCTGAATGGTACAGTAGCTAATCCAGATCCTTAAACACTGGGATGACAAGTTAATTGATGCAAAGGGTGGGGGATATCTTCCATATTCCCAAGTTTCTTTCCATTAAGCAGGGTAATTTTTGGTGACCCAATAAATAGAAGTCTCAGCAAAGGCACTGAAAGGAAATGACAGAACGAAAACTCCACCAAACCCAAGAGGGGTTCTTTCCTAATACGGATAACCCCCCTTCCAACCTTTGAAATGATAGGTGCCACTCCAGCATATAATCCCCTTTCCAACCTTTGAAATGATGGGTACCACTTCACAGCATAGTCAGTTCCCCTCTGGGTGCACTGTCTATAATGGCCTGGGTCAGTGATATCCAACAAATAGGTGCCCAACATTATTGACAGAGGTTACAGGTGGCACTGGAAGGAGCATCAACATCCAAGGTGGGGGGGGGGGTTCTTTCTCATTCAGTGTACCAGACTGTTCCTCCCTGTATTCTGACAAATGCTGGACTGGGGGGGGGGGGGGGTTTCTACTCCTAGAATTTCTCATTCCCAAAAGAGTTGTCGTGCAGACCTATGTTGGAACCCCCCCCCCCCCCCCCGAGTGCCTTTGTCAAGGTCCCAAAGTTTAATATGCTTATCTTGCAAATGGTGTTGCCTCTCGCCAGATCACGGTTTTATGGTGACCCTGGACTTGTAGGATGTGTATCATCATACCCCCCATTGCTCATTACTTCAGTAGGTATCTGAGATTTGTAGTCTGGTTCATATTGTCAGTTCTGTGCATTGTACTTTGGGTTATTCACTGCACCTCTAGTGTTTACCAAATGCCTTACTTTATTAGTGACCCATTGTTGGACTTTTGGCATTCACTTTTCTTTTCCTTACTTTGACAACTTGGTGATCTCTGCAGAATCTGTATCCAGCTTTTGTAATAACTGAAGAAGGTCATGACCTTACTCTACCAGCTAGGGAACCTTTTGAAGTTGTGCCGGACACTCTCTTGCAAAGGCTTGTCATCTTTGGGTGCTTAATTAACATTGACAAAATAATGATCTTCCTTCCCCAAGGACAAGGTCCTGTTTTAGATGTTTCAGGAATTTCCTCAGAAATGTCACTTTGGCAGGAGAATTCTTAGATATTCTAGGACTGATCTTGTCCGGGATTCTCCTACCACTGACCCATCAACTTGTGAGAATTTTAGTAGTATTTCTGGAATTGTTGGACCCAGTACCCTTCATCAGGTGAGATGTGTAAAGGGAGAGCATGGTTGAGCATCAATCCAGGATTTCCCTTCACTCCTGTTCTGATGCAGTCTGTCCTGACATTCATCTGACTTTGCTTGGGGGGGGGGGCTGAATCAGTGGGAGAGCAAATGCAGCCCACTTGAAAAGATGCATGGAAGCACATAAGTATCAAGGAAATGTTGGCAATGAAAGCACATAAGTATCAAGGAAATGTTGGCAATGATCCAAGCCTTGAGAATTCTTTACCACCTGTGTTCTCCAGGTCCTCTTCTGGTGATAATGGACACCACCACAGTAACTTGGTACCGCAACAAACAAGGGGGTGCAAGGCCATACAGTCAGTGCCAGGTGGCATTGGTAGCCTGGAAGCTGTCTTTACGGCATTCTCTGAATCTGCAGGCATAATACATAAAGTCGGAGCACACCATTGTGGCAGGTGGACTACGTAGATCCAGGCCAGACCCACACGAGTGGCATCTTAAGGCAGTGGTAGTCCGAACTCCAGTTCAGATGTGGGAAATGCCTCAAACATCTGTTTGTCTCTTTTCAGACAGACAGTTGGAGAAATTCTTTTCCAAACCTCCTTTCAGCCATGCTCTGAGGACAGAAGCATTTTTATTTCCTTAGAAAAGAATGTTTCTAGGAGTTTTACCCTTTCCACTGATTCACAAGTTACTTCTATGCTAGATGTTATTGTGGTGACCCCTGTTGGCCCATGCTGTCTTGGTTCTCCCTCATAATGGTATTGGCCAAGGGCAATTGCTCACACAGTCTTAGAAGTGGCTGGTATACCCCAGTTTGCAGCAACTACAGCTGACAACATGGATAAGTTCGCTGTTGACTCTATTTAGGTACTTATTTCATGAGTAAGTACAGCAGGTGCTAAAAGGAGGCAAGAAAACATGCTACTAGAAAATCTGCTATTTGTAGATTGAGGTTTTATAAGTGATGCCTAAATGAGAACAGTATGGCTCTTTAGGTTAACTTCCCTCTAGTCTTGAAATGTTTGAGAGAGCTTCTTCTCTGCTTTGTCTGACAGTGAATCCCCCTCTTTCTTCTTTCATGGACTGTTTAAAAGAGGAGTGTTGCATGTGAGAATCCCTCGTAAACAAGTTCCTCCTTCATGGGATCCCAACCATGTTCTGAAAAAAATTACATTACCACTTTTTGAATCTGTTGTGCAGGCTGATCTGAAGTTAGCATGGTACACTGTCTTGCTTATTGCTCTGCTATCTGTAAGTTGAATGTCTGAGCTACAAGCTTGCCTGATTTTCCACTGGAATAGAGTTTTTTTATGCCCCAACTCCTCTTATGCCGAAAGTTGTATCAGGTTAATAAACTGAGTGAATTCTATCGGTGTTCTTCCTGGAACTTAAGACTTAGAGAGAAGATATTTCATACTTTGGATGTGCATTGACAGCTCGGGTACTATCTTGACAGTGCAAAACCCTTCAGAATAGCTGAAAGACTTTTTTACCCTAAAAGGGCAAAGAAGGATCAACATGTCTCTCTAAGCAAACTGTTGGTTGTCATTTTGTATTTGTTGCAACCACTGTGGCAAGATTAATCCAGGTGAGGTAAAGGTACATTCCACCAGGGCCTTATCCTCTTCAGTGGTGTTTTGGAAAGGAGTGGACTGTCAGTATTCTAGAGGTGGGAACTTGGTCCTCTGTCCATACCTTTTATGAAGTTCTACAAGCTGGATACCCGACTCCAGAGCATGTTTCGTTAGGACTGTTCTTCATGGGCTTCTTTGATCATTATCCTTCCATGTTGGCTAAGCTTTGGGAACCTACCCATATGCCTGTAAGGCAGTGAGTTATTTGAACATAGTACAGTTGTAAGTCCTTACCTGTAACAGATGTTTGTAGACCGCACTGCCTTTATGGCAGTACCTACCCACCCCCCCCACCCCCTTTTTGGATGCACATAGATTGGCGCTGAAGTTGCTGTTGAATTACTTTGCATCCTTTGTGTGTTTGTTTTGGTTTGAACAGTAGATGTTTGTAAGTCTTGAGTTTTCATCTCTTCCTGCTGAACTGTATAAAACTGAGAGTCCTGTCTGTAGGTCTGAAAGCCAGTCTCTGTTCTGCCAGGTGATTGGTCCATCACACCCACAGAGTGGCAGTGGAATTGGCTCTGAGATTTGGTAGACTGCCAGAGAAAGGGTGGCGGGGCACTGCTACTACCCATATGCCAGATGCAGTGTGTACTATGAACATCTACTGTTAAGCTAAGTAGGACTTGCACAAGTGTACTTTCCACTTTCATGGACTTCTGATAATCTCTCGCCGTATGAGGGGTAACTTCATGCTGAAATTGAGGGCCTGCATGTGGCTTACATTTTCTTGGATTTCTGCTGGTGGAATTATAACGGGAATAGTGAAGATCCCCCTAAATTCCATGTAAACAGCATTGTGTGGAATAGGATTTGTTTTAGTTGAATTGGTTAATAAGGTCCTTTTTAAAAGCAGGAGGTTCTGTGTGAGCAGGACAAAGGACTTGATGTCCTTCAAGGATGCAACTGCAGTCCTGACATATGGGTTGTCCTGCCTCAGGCAGCCCTTCGGTCGGCCGGATTCCAAAGTCTGGGTCCGGCGTCGGCTGATGACGCCCTTTCCCCGACGTCAGAGCGCCTGGGGTATAAAAACGTCAGCCGACGCCATCTTCTTCAGTCTTTCTTGCCGCGTGGCGCCCGAAGCAGAAGCAGTTCGCAAGTGCCGGTCGACCAGCTCCTGTGTTTTCAGCTACTGAAGTCTTCAAAAAAGCTAAGTACCCCGTTGGGGACCTTTTCTTGCCTCGGCCGATGTCAGATAAAAGTGAAAAAGTTAATAATTGTTTAACTTGTGGGAAACAAATACCTCATAAGGATTTCCACTCTTACTGCTTACCCTGCCTAGGCCCAGAACACAAAGTCTCGGCCTGTGCAGCCTGTGCCTCTTTCAATAAACGCACTCTTAGGCGTCGGTCAGAGTTTGCACAGGATTATTTTGGGGAAGATTTCTGTTATATCATGCCGTCGGAGCTTCCGACAGCACATTTACCTAAAAAACGGAAGGATAAGGACCGCCACCCACTGTCCGCGGTCTCTGCCGACACCACGCTTAGGCCTACCGCGAGTGTCTCAGTCTCTTCTGAGCCGGTTTCGCAACGGTTACAGACCGGCGACACCGCTCCACCGGTTACTTCGGTACCGGAGGCCAGCTCGGTGCCGGTTTCTGTTCTCCCCTCAGACCGTAGCCCAGGATATTTCTGACACCATTTCAGTGGATAAGACTACTCCAGCACGTGGGGCTGCCAGGCCTCCAGTGTCTGTCCATTAAGGCCTACACACGTGCTAAGGCTGCCAAACAGGCTAAGTCTCTCCCTCCAAGATCTGTTTCTCTGGGATCCACTTCTGGTTCCCAAATTTTAAGTTTAGCTGAGGACCTTATTTCTTTAATTAGGGGTTCACAGCCTCATCCAGATAGAGGCTCTCAGCTGCCTTCTGACAAGAGGCCTAGGGTTGAGCAGGTAGACTCCCAGTCCTCCGATGAGGCCTCGGGTGATTCTGCACATTCAGACTACCAGGAGGCGGCTTTCCCGGCCTACGAGGATTCTGATGCGGAGGAATCTATTCACTCTGCTTCTCCTCCTGAGGAGTTTTCCTTTGGGGAAACGCTTCATTCCATGAGGGAACACTTCAAATAGCAAGGCCAAGAATACTCAGATTCTAGGAAAAGGTTAAGGGAATTTTTAAAGCTACCTCAGCATAGACCCTTAGCTATTCCTCCAGTTTTAAATGTTTTAGATGATGTGTACTTAGAATCTAGTGTTTCCCCTGCTCCTGTCAAGCCAGACAGGTACTACAGGGTCCCAGACACACATCAATTTCTGTACAAGGGCCATACTGCTGACCCTGAAACTATTTCTCAGGGGCCTAAAGGGGTTTCCTCCACTACTGCTAAGAACCCACTCCCTTCGGAAAGAGATTCTAGGGCTTTAGAAAGGTGGGGCAAGAAAGTATATACATCTTCCACCCTTTCTATGCGAGCATTAAATTGTCAATTTCATATGATTCAGTATCAGGAATACATGTTGGATGACTTGCAAAAGAAACTGGCTTCCCCTGAACCATTAGATAGAAAGGGGTTACAGGAATTGGTTCATAATACTAAGCAGGTTAGCAGCCATTTCCTTCAGTGTGGATATGATGCATTGGAAGCTTCATGTAGAGCAGCAATGACAGGTGCGGTCATACGCAGACATGCTTGGTTAAAGGAACAAACATTGCCAGACCATGTGAAAATTAAGCTTTTGGACACACCACTAGAGAAACATAAGCTATTTGGTGCTACTGCACAAGAGGTTTTAAAGAAAATAGAGGAAAAGGCAAAATCAGTGCAAACAGTCATATTTCCTCCAGGTACAGCCTCCAAGATTCAGCAGGAATTGGCCTTCTAAGCATTGGTCCTTTCCTTACACAGACAAATTTCAAAGAGGCAAAAACAGACGTGGTAGAGGGCAAACTCGAGGCTCCTATAGAGGACGTCAATGGCAGCCTCCGAACCAGAGAGGTGGGGCAGGACGTTCCACTGTTCCGCCAGGACAATCTCAATGATTTGACTTTCACTCCGCCATCCAGGGCTCAATTAGAAGCACCTTTGGGCGGAAAACTATCTTTATTCTCACAAAATGGCACAATATTACAAAGGACAAATGGATTCTGGAGATAATAGACAAAGGATACAGATTTCATTTTCATACACTGCCAACAAGACCTGGCAGGCCAAACCTGCCATCAAATCAAAGGGCAGAGGCACTCAAACAAATAACAAACCTACTTCAAATAAGAGCAATAGAAAAGGTTCCTTCTGCAGAAAAAGGACAAGGATTTTATTCAAGACTGTTCCCTGTTCCAAGAAAAGAAAACCAATGGAGACCCATTCTGAACTTGTCCGCACTGAATACTTACCTTATTGTGCCAAAATTCAAAATGCTGACTTTACAGCAACTCCTTCCCATGCTGGGCAAGGGGCCTTGGCTGGTAACTCTGGACCTCAAGGAGGCATACCTGCATGTCCCAATCAGGCAAAGTTGCAGGAGATACCTCAGATTTCTTGCAGGCTCAGAGCATTATCAATTCTCAGCATTGCCCTTTGGCTTATCTACTGCGCCCAGAGTGTTCACGAAATGCCTGGCATCAGTAATTGCACATTGCAGACTTCAGGGGATACAAATATACCCTTACCTGGACGACTGCCTTATACAAGCGGACAGCCAACAAGCCTTGTTAAAAAACTTGGACTATGTCATTCACCTACTGCAGGCCTTGGGATACACAGTCAATATTCAGAAATCGTCTCGTACCATCCCAACAAATACCTTTCCTGGGTGCCACACTGGACACAAAACACCCGGATGGCGTTTCTGACAAAAGAAAAACAAGGACAATTACTAGAATACTTCAGAAGATTGGATTCACACAACCAGATGACTGCAAGGAAAATCCTGCAGGCCCTGGGTTTCATGGCATCTTGCATTCTTCTTCTGATTCCACATGCAAGGCTGCATATGAGGAAACTACAATGGTATCTAAAAAGTCTATGGTCTCAGCACAGCCGCAGCCTGGAAACATTGATCCCACTCATTCCATGCCTTCAAAAGGAATTTCTGTGGTGGGCTCAAGCAAGCCAGATAAACAAAGGTCTGCCTTTCAGCAAGCCTCATACAAGTCAAACCATAACAACAGATGCCTCAGACCATGGATGGGGGGCGCACATGGAGGGCAGATGCATTCAAGGACAATGGACACAAAAAGAAAAGCACCTGTATATCAACCAAAAAGAAATGCTGGCAGTGATACATGCAATCAAGGCCTTCGAAAAGTTCATGCATCAGGGCCATCTACTAATAAAGACAGACAATACCACAGTTATGTGGTACATAAACAAGCAAGGAGGTACCCATTCCTACCCTCTTTGCAGACTGGCAATGAATCTCTGGGATATTTCCCTACAATTGAAAATAGAGCTACAATCCCAGTTTGTACCAGGGAAGGACAATGTTCTGGCGGACAGCCTAAGCAGAAACATCATGGATCCACACGAATGGATGCTGCATCCAGACATTTTCTTACAAATAGCTCAAGCATGGGGAAGGCCGGATATAGATCTTTTTGCCTCCCACTTCAATCACCATCTGAAAAAGTTTTGCACAAGGACATACTATCCTCAAGCATGGAAGGTGGACGCTGTCTCCTTCAGTTGGAACTCTCTAACACTTTATGCCTTCCCACCTCTTCCTTTGATGACCAAGGTGTTACTAAAGATCAAGACAGAGCAACCAAAAGTCATACTGATAGCTCCAGACTGGCCAAGACAACATTGGTACCCACTGCTACGGAGCTTGACACGCACCAATCCGTGGCTCCTTCCTCAATGGCCACTTCTTCTGACACAGCACAATTACAGGACACTGCACCCCAGCTTGAAAACATTGAAGCTGACAGCTTGGAAGATTCCATGACTATTACTCAGGAAACACTTTCCAAAAGGGTAAAAGATATCATCCTGGAGGCGCGCAGACCTTCCACTAGAAAAGCATACTCAGCAAAATGGAAGAGATTTCTTATCTGGAACAGCAAAAAGGGTCAAGACCCATCAGTGATGAGCATTCCACAGATCCTGGAATACTTGGCTGAAATGCTCCACAATGGCCTTTCATATTCTTCCATAAAAATACATGCTTCAGCAATATCTGCCAAATATAACACTGATCCGCCTGTATTTTCTCACCCATTGCTAAGACAGTTTCTAAGAGGTATAAAGAACATCAACCCTCCAAGGAAACCACCAGTGCCTGCATGGGACCTCAACTTCATGCTGGAAAAATTAACTCTTCCTCCCTTTGAACCAGCAGCATCTTCAGAGTTGCAATTTCTGTCTTGGAAGACAGCCTTCCTTCTGGCAGTAACCTCAGCAAGAAGAGTCTCTGAGCTACAGGCCCTTATGGCAGTACAACCATTTCTCATTTTTCACCAGGGCAGAGTTTCTTTGAGAACCAGTCCGTCATTCATGCCAAAGGTGGTATCCAGGGTGTCCCTGAATCAAGCTATTCACCTGCCTACCTTCTTTCCCAATCCTCAAAATAAAGGAGAGAGACTTCTGCACACCTTGGACATACACAGACAGTTGCGCTACTTGGACAGAACAAAGTCTTTCAGAAAATCTGACCAGCTTTTTGTAGCTTTCGCTGCTGGATTGCAGGGAAAAGCAGTAACCAAACGGACAATTTCTAAATGGATTGGAAATTGCATTCAATTCTGCTACTCTTTTTTCATGGAAAAACTGTGCCAGCTGACATCAGGCCACATTCCACCAGAGCTACAGCCACCTCCACAGCCTTTTTAAGAGGAGTGGCAACAAAGGACATTTTAGAAGCTGCTACATGGAGCTCCGTGCATACATTTTCCAAACATTACAACCTGCCTTTTATACTCCAGGTCCAGAGCAGGGTTTGCCTCTGCAGTCCTGCAGGGCATTTTGGCCACTATCTTTGTCTTAGTGCCTACCACCCCCAGGTTGGCTATGGTATTTAACCCATATGTCAGGACTGCAGTTGCATCCTTGAAGGACATAGTACAGTTTTGTACCTACCATAAATGTAGATGTCCGATGGGTATGCAACTGCAGTCAGGTTTTCCCTCCCACCTACCCCTCTGTGGTATTCTTTTGGGTTTCTACCCCTCATTTTAGCTACCTGGGGTAATCTTTATGGTGTATTTGTTTTTATGCTGTTGTACTTGTCTGGAATTTTTTTCTCTCTTTTTCAAAATTTAGCCTTCCTTAGAGGGCACCTGGCATCTGGGGCCAGAAACACTGAAGAAGATGGCGTCGGCTGACGTTTTTATACCCCAGGCTCTCTGACATCGGGGAAAGGGCGACATCAGCCGACGCCGGACCCAGACTTTGGAATCCGGCCAACCGAAGGGCTGCCTGAGGCAGGACAACCCATATGTCAGGACTACAGTTGCATACCTATCGGACATCTACATTTATGGTAGGTACAAAACTGTACTTTGCGATGCATGAATAGTGGCACAATTGGTAGAAAAGTGAAACTTCTGATGTTATGTAGTCCAATCTCGCCTACATTCTTACCTGTAGGTTTGGAGCCGAATGTCTGCTCCGACTCTGCCAACTTTTCTAGCTCGAAGCCTTTCTATTGGCTGGGCTAAGATGGTATCTCATGCTGCACTGCTCTCTATCCCCAGATGTCGTTTGCCGCTCGTGTAGCTCAGACATGGTCTTGCTCTTGGCTGTGGCTAAGTACCCTTTTTCTTCATTATTAGAGAATTTGTTGCAAACAAAAAGCTATTTTAATAGCTGTTGTGTGTTCTGGTCTTGTATTGTGGAAAAGTTGTGTGTTTGATCGTTTTTTCTGTGTTATCCCACTAGCTGTTTCCAACAGGCTAGGCCCGTTTTTTCTGTGTTATCCCACTAGCTGTTTCCAACAGGCTAGGCCCGTTTTCAGTAAGAGGACCTAGTCTGTTCCCTTGTTTGTATTCTAAACTTTACCGGGTCTAAAACCGTTTAAATTCGAGGTTTTAGTCCCCTGCCTTGTGTTTGTGTCTAAGGATCATTTAAATTAGAGATCTTGAGGCATTTTGTTCGTGGTAGTTTTTTCCCGCCTTGTGACTGTTTAACCGTTGGTCCTTTATTCAGTTGATTTTTGTCTTTGTGCTTTTTGTTGTTTAACTATGTCCAAAGATACTAAGGAACACAAGCCCTCGGGCTTCAAGAAATGCTCTAGGTGCAGTTATGAAATGTCCATTACCGATGGACATTGTCTGTGTGTATTGTCTGGGAGCAATCCATCTCCAGGAGTCGTGCAGTTTCAGTTATGCTTTTAGTCAGAGAGTTCTTCAGGAAAGGAAGAATAAATTGATTTTGAAGGGACTTCTGAAACCCTCCTTCGAGGAGGGCCTAGAAACTGCTTCCAGCTCTAAGGCAAAATCTTCTAAATCTAAAAAGAGATCTCCGGCTCCATCAGTCTCTTCGGAGCCACCGGAGAAAATAGCAAAGTCTGCTTCGACATCCTCGGCTCCATTGTCCTCTGGGCCACAGGAAGTGTCAGTTATGGAACCTGTCGGCTCCAATCATCTTGGAACCTATTCGGAGTCTATCGCCTAGCATTAGGCCAGTATCGCCTCCTTGCAGGTCCCCTTCGGAGAGGAGGTCTCTATCTCCTTCTCTATCCTCTAAATCCTCCAGGATCATATCAGATGTGGACGTCGATAGAGCGGTGCAGAGACTCCCTTCAGTCACCGGTTTTGGCAAAATTGTTCTCTGCTCCGACCCAGTCGGCTCTGGAGCGCATCCTTCAACCTGCTTCGATACTTTCCTCCTCCAAGCGCACCTCAGCTTTCGGAGCCGGAGTGCTGTGCTCAGTGTGATGTCCCTAGGTCTGTTCCGACAGCCCCTTCTGGCTTATCTGTGCCGACGTCGGCACCGTCCACGGGATTCAGGACTCTGGATTCTTCAGTTGGACCCGAGGGAGAGGCTTCGGGACACCCCTCTGTTCCTAGTCTCCCTCTCGGTGCTTCGGCCAGGGAAGTTTGACTCCTGTCGTGGCTTTGGGGAGATCAGCCTCCGAGGTCATGCGGAGTGCGCTGGCCAGGTCGTCAGCAGCATCATGCGGGTCTGTCATTCTGTCCCCTACTACACTGATGTAGGTCTCTGCCATCTATCTCTAGACAGCGGTGCCCCAAGGTCTCAGGGTACCCCCATGAGTGGTCCCCACATTTCTGAGGGCCCCTCAGAGTTTTTGCCTGAGGAGCCACTTAGAAAGAAGACGTGCAAGAGGAAGCACATAGATTCCCAGGATGAGTCTCTCACATCAGGCACCGACCTCGAGGAATCTGAGGGGTCCCCCAAGTCATCCTCTGAGGATGTTTCTTTCTCTGACATCCTAGAGATTTTGAAACAAAGAGGTGACTTGCCATCCAGACCCCATCCGAGGAGGAGTTGGTCTTCCTGAAGGTCTTTGGTGCTCAGCCCTCCTCCTCCTCCTGGGTATCTTCACCCTTCGAGCTTCTGGATTTGGGTTGTCGAAGGGCGTGGGAAACCCCTGACTCTGTGGAACCAGTCCCCAGGAGACCCAATAAATTTTTGTCTGCTCCTCCTGGTAAGGAATTTCTGTCCAAGGGAGTCCCTGTGGATGCCATGGTGGTGGCAGCTGCCACTCAGAAGGAATTAGCAGACACTTCTTCCACCGTCCATCCCCCTAACAAGGAGTCCAGGACCATGGACCAGTATGGGAAGCGTACTTTTTCTTCAGCGACTTTTACCTTACGGTCACTGAATTATTATCTCTCATTACACTGCTCCAGAGAGATCAAGATACTCTAACGGGTAACATTTCTGAGGCATTGGCCCAGACTGCTAACACTCAGATGTCTACCCTCAATTCCATTGTAAACTCCATGAGGCTGATTTCATATGCAGCCGAAGGAGCGAGTAGGGCAGCATGTTCAGGAGTTGCTCTTTGGAGACGGGCCAGGATGCGCCATTGTCATTTCGCGGAGGCCTTAGTCTTCATTCACCGCCCCTTTTAGTGGTTCCTCTTTGTTCAGAACCAAGGTGAAAGACACCCTCACCAGGTGCGAGCAGGAGGGAAAAACTCTTGTCTGCCATAGGAGTCTGTTTTCCCTTCACTCTAGGCCTTATCCCAAGGCCCAGAGGAGTGGCAAAATGTGTTTCAAGAAATCGCAGAGGTTTTTTTCCCGGTGTACAAGGTGAACTCCCCTCCAGATGCAGGGGAGGGGGTGGTTATTCAGGGAGATGCTTATTCAGGGAGATGCTACCCTAGGGGCAGAGGAGGCCCCCGCAACTCGGGAGACAGATTCCTTTCGTGGTTCTCCCTACCACAGCTCCTGATGGGAGGCCCGACTATGCTTTTCTGGAGCCAGTCGGGGGCCGAATCTCATTATACCCAGAGGCCTGGCAAGACATCACCCAGGACCAATGGGTTCTACGAATAATTTCTAGAGGATATGTCATCCCCTTCTCGTCGGATCCCCCTCCAATCAAGAAAATCCCAGATGTTCCACCCAGTCAAAGGGATTACGCAGCTTCAGAAGTTTTAAAGCTGCTAGAAAAAGGAGTCATCCAACATGTCCCCTCAGACCAGATCGGATTAGGGACTTACTCCAGATTCTTTCTGGTGCCGAAAAGGACAGGGGACCCGAGACCCATATTGGATCTCAGCCAATTGAACACCCACGTGCAAAAGTCCAAGTTCCGAATGGTCACATTGAAGTCTATTCTCCCATTGTTGGGAAAAGAAGTGTGGATGTGCTCCATCGACCTCAAGGATGCTTACTGCCACATAAAGATGGACAGGGTGTCCAGAAGTCTCCTACGCTTCCGGCTGGGTGCCAGTCATTTTCAGTTTTGAGCCCTGCCCTTTGGTCTCACCACAGCCCCCAGGGTGTTTATCAAATGCATGGCAGTGGTGACTGCTCACTTGAGACGTAAGGGATTCCAAGTGTTTCCATATCTGGACGACTGGCTCCTTACTGCCACCACCGGGCATCTACTAACTCAGACCAGGGACGCTACTATCAACCTATGTCAGCAGTTGGGCATCCCATTGAACTGGGAAAAATCTGCCTTGTTGCCCTCACAGCGTGTCACTTTTTTATAGGCGCAGAACTAGACACTGTCCTCATGTGGGCGTTTCTACCACAGGAAAGAATGAGTCCTACAACAACAAGTTCACATCTTGCTCCCTCTGAGAAGAGTGAAGGCAAGATGGGTCCTCCAACTGTTGGGGACAGTGGCTGCGACTATTGTTAGTCCCTCTGGCAAGGTTACATACGAGACTCCTTCAGTGGCTTCTCTTTGCCCGGTGGTCTCTTCAACGTCTTCCACTTTCTCTTTTTTTTTTTTTTTTTTTACTTTTCTCTTTCTCACTCTATTCTACTCAGACAGGTGCAAACAGGATCTCAGTTGGTGGCTTTGCACCAACAACCTGAATACAGGAAAGCCCTTCGTTCCTGTGCCCCCGATTGCCACGGTGACTACGGATGCCTCCCAGATGGGGTGGGGGAGCATTGTCTAGGCAGGACAGTCCAAGGCATGTGGCAAGAGCACGAGATGCATCTGCATATCAATGTCCTGGAGATGAGAGCTGTACTACTAGCGTTGCAAGCACTTCACAGTTTTCTTCCTCTCGGGACTATTGCAATCTACTCAGACAATATGTCAGTGGTGTGGTATCTGAACAAGATGGGAGGAACCAAGTCTTATCCCCTTTGCAGAGAGGCCATGCGAGTGTGGCAGTGTCTTCCCAACGTTTTCTGGTGGCATTGCACATTCCGGGGAAGCCCAGTATGATCGCAGACAGGCTAAGCAGAGCTATTCTGATGCCTTATGAGTGGTCCCTGAACTGTCAAGTTGCGAAATGGATCTTCCGCAGGTGGGGTCAGCCTTGCTGCGACCTTTTTGTCAGCCCCCTCAATGCCAAATGCAGCAGCTACTTCACGTTGATCCTCCCTCAAGGGGAGTCACCCAGGGATGCTCTAGTCCACGATTGGCCCTCCGGTCTATTGTATGCCTTCCCTCCGGTCCTCTTGCTGTCGAAGGTTATTCAGAAAGCGCAATCCTTGGGAAGCAGAGTGATTCTGATTGCCCCACACTGGCCTCGTCAAATTTGGTTCCTTTTTCTCCATCCCTGTCTTACGGACGCTCCTTGGATTCTGGACCCACAACCAGACTTACTAACACACATGTCAGGGCAGCTCCAGCCCTCTCTCCGGACCCTCCGGTTGACAGCCTGGCTGTTCCACTTCTGTCATTAGTTAGGCTTCATCATTTCTCACCGGAGGTGGTTCATATTTTATCTTCCTCTCATAAGCCCTCGACCAGGAAGATTTATTACCGTAAATGGAAGAGGTTTTCAATCTGGGTGCATACACAGCTCCAATTTATTTTGTATTGGAGTTCTTGTCTATGCTCTTTTAACCAGGGTTCAGCGGCTGCAACCATCAAAGTCCAATTGGCAGTGATTTCTACCTTTCATGTCGCAGATGAGCCTAGCCTGATGGCACATAGACTCTTTAAGGCTTTTCTGAAGGGCACTCTGTTACCTCGTCCCCCGGTATCGGAACCGGTCATGCCTTGGGATTTAAACTTTGTTCTACAGGCTCTTACTTCACCCCCTTTTGAGCCTGCAGCCACTTGTGATTTAAAGATGTTCTTCGTGTTTCACTGTTGCAGTCATAACTGTAGGGTGCTCCTGCCGGCAGGCAGCCCGAGGTCGGCCAGAATCCCAAAGTCTGGGTCCGGCGTCGGCTGTATAAGCTAGTATCCTGACGTCAGTACGCCTTGGTACATAGCCCTCAGCCGACGCCATCTTCTCCAGTCTTTCTTGCCGTGCGGTGGAAAGCAGCTCGCAAAACGTTGGTTGTCGATTTTCGAACAGCATACTTGGTTGTTGTCGGTCCGAAGTTGTTACTTCTCTTCTCAAAGCTAAGTACCCCGTTGGGGAATCTTTTTCTTGTTCCTCCGATGTCAGAAAAAGTTAATAATTGTATAGCGTGTGGGAAACAAATACCTCATAAAGATTTCCACTCTTACTGTCTACCTTGCTTAGGCCCTGACCACAACGTTTCTTGTTGTCGGTTCTGTGCCAGGTTCAACTCTCGTACTATCAAACGCAGGTACGACTGGGCTTTAAATGATTTTGGCAGACGCTTCAATTACAGAATGTCGTCGGATACTACCGGAGTTCAAAAGAAGCGCAAAGATAAAGACAGGCCTCCGAGGTAAAAACAGGACTCGTTGCAGCTGGAGCCAGCGTCCGGTTCGGCTGTCAGTGAGGCGCTTTTGCAGCCCCTGTCATCCGCCGCTTCTGAACCGATGGCCGATACGGACTCCCATGGGGAGCCATCAAGGCCCACTATTTTATCTGCTGCAGGACCTTCGGACGTCGCTCCTTCAGATGGGTCCGGAACCGTTGTGCAGGTACCGGCTTCTGAGGGGGTTTTCAGGCTTACTCACATTACTATTTCAAAGGCAAAGACAAAGACTCCAACTAAGTCTAAAGTTTCAGCTCAAGCTGCTTCTGACTCCACTCCCAAGACACAAAAACAATTATTGAGGATGGCTGAAGACTTGCTTACAATGATTAGGGGTTCTCACCCCCCTCCTGAGAAAAGGCCTCGACAGGATGTTACTCTGGATTCTTCTGACCAGGCTTCTGTCTCTTCTGTTTCTTCCTCTGATCAGGACTATTCCTTCCCCCCCTTATGAGGATTCGGATGCTGAGGAATCTTTGCCCTCGGCCTCTCCGCCTGAGGATTTTTCTTTTGGGGAAACCTTGCATGAGATGAGGGAACATTTTCATTGGGAAGGACAGGAATATTCTGCTTCCAAAAAGAGGCTTAGAGAATTTCTTCTTCTTCCTCAGCATAGGCCTTTAGGTATCCCTCCTGTTTTGGACATTGTGGATGATGCTTTTTCTGAGGCTAATTTGAATCCTGATTCCATGCCTCCTGCTCCTAAGCCTGATAGATTTTATAGGGTTCCTGATTCTCATTTATTTTTATTTAAAAATCCTTCTGCAGACCCTTAAACTATTTCTCAGGGTTCTAAGGTTGCTAAGGTTGCTACTTCTAAAAATCCTATTCCCTCTGAGAAGGATTCTAGTGCTTTAGACAGGTGGGGCAAAAAGGTATATACTTCTGCTACCCTATCTGTAAGGACATTAAATTGCCAGTTTCATATGTTTAAATACCAGCAATTTCTTTTGTCTGTTTTAAAGCAAAAGCTTGCTTCCGTACCTGCTTGTGCAGAGGATAAGGAACTTCAGGATGTTTTGCATGCTACTGAACAGGTTAACAAGCATAGCTTACATTGTGGTTTTGATGCCTTGGATGCTTCCTGCAGGGCTGCTGCCTCTGGTACTGTGATTAGGAGACATGCCTGGCTTCGTGAACAAAGTTTGCCTGAACAGGTTAAGGCTAAGTTATTAGATGCCCCTGTTCAACATGATGTTCTTTTTGGTTCTAAGGCTGAGGAAGTTATTAAAAAGATGGAAGAAAAGGCAAAGTCCATGCAGACTGTAAAAGATTTCTTGCAGGTTCAGCCTCCTAGATTTTCCAGGAATTGGCCCTCTAAAAATTGGTCCTTTCCCACGTCTGACAGGCCTCAAAGGGGAAGATATAGACGCTCCAGAGGTCGTGGTCAAGGCCAGACCTCGTACAGATCTAGACAATGGACTGCTTCTTCACCTAGAAGGGGAGAAGACAGATCCCAATCTCAAAGAAAACAAACTCAATGACTCTCTCGGTTGGGCTTCAGGACCTCTTTACCTGGACGCCCCTCTCGGAGGAAAACTGTCTCTTTTTTACAGGAATTGGACTCATATTACCCAGGACAAATGGGTATTGGATGTGATTTTAAAAGGTTACAAGTTCCACTTTCACACTTTGCCAAGGACTCACGGTTGGCCAGATCTGCCAAAACTTCAGTGGTCAGAGGCCTTAACTCAAGTGGATGCTCTTCTGGCCATGAGAGCCATAGAGCCTGTTCCACTCTTGGAAAGGGGAAAAGGATTTTATTCAAGGCTGTTTCTGGTTCCCAGAAAACAAAACTCTTGGAGACCTATTCTGGACCTTTCTGTGTTAAACACCTTTTTGGAAATTCCAAAGTTCAAGATGCTCACTCTGCAACAGTTACTTCCAATGCTCTCTCAGGACGCCTGGATGGTGACATTGGACTTAAAGGAAGCCTATTTGCATATCCCTATCGGACAAGAACGCAGGAAATTCCTCATGTTCAAGGCAGGTTCGAGGCACTTTCAATTCTCTGTTCTGCTCTTTGGTTTATCTACTGCGCCCAGAGTCTTCACCAAGTGCCTGGCACCAGTAGTGGCTTACTGCAGACTTCAGGGGATTCAGATTTACCCCTATTTGGACGACTGCCTTATTCAGGCAGACAGCAAAGATCTTCTGCTTCAACACCTAGACTTCGTTCAACGTCTTCTCCTTTTACTGGGATTCTCAGTGAACATAAAAAAGTCACATTTGATCCCTTCTCAACAAATGGTATTCTTAGGAGCCCTCTTAAACACAACCTTACAAAGGGCCTACCTCACTCCAGAAAAACAAACTCAGCTGGCTTCTACTTTCAACACTTTGGCAACTCTATCTCAGCTCACTGCAAGGAAATTCCTGCAGGCTCTGGGCTACATGGCTTCCTGCATTCTGTTGATTCCAAACGCAAGGCTTCACATGAGAAAGCTTCAATGGTATCTGAAAAGTGTATGGTCACAGCATTATCACGATCTGGATATTCTGATTCCTCTGATCCCCTGCCTCCAGAAGGAGTTCCTCTGGTGGTCCAGGGCATGCATTTTGAACGAAGGAAAACCTTTTAGTCTCCCTCAACCTACTCAAATCCTAACCACGGACGCCTCGGATTATGCTTGGGGAGCACACTTTCTAGACAATTGCCAGCAGGGAACCTGGACAAAGGACCATCTTCACTGGCACATCAATCTGAAGGAGATGTTGGCAGTTCAAAATGCCCTTTTGGCCTTCAAGCACCTTTTACAACCAGGGCCTCTGCTAATTCGCACAGACAACATCACGGTCATGTGGTACATCAACAAGCAGGGGGGGATCTCATTCTTACCCCCTTTGCAGACTGGCTATGAGTTTATGGGACACAGCTCTAAATTTGAATCTGCATCTCCAGGCTCAATTCATTCCAGGAAAACAAAATCTTTTAGCAGACAGCCTGAGCAGAAACATTTCAGATCCTCACGAATGGATGCTAGACACCAACTTGTTCAAAAAGATTACTGCAGTTTGGGGATGTCCCCAGATAGATCTGTTTGCATCCAATCTCAATCATCAGCTGCCTCGCTTTTGCACCAGGTCCTTCCACAAAACAGCATGGAGAGTGGATGCCCTGTCTTTCAGTTGGAGAAGTCTGTCAGCATATGCCTTCGCTCCTCTTCCTCTACTGCCTTGGGTACTACTGAAGATAAAGCAGGACAAGCCCAAGTTCCTTATCTTGATTGCTCCAAATTGGCCTCGACAGTTTTGGTATCCGACTCTAAAGCTCCTGTTCTCGGGGCCTCCTTGGATTCTTCCACTGAACCCTTCACTTCTGTCCCAGCATCAGGGTCAGTTACTACATTCCAACCTCAAGACCCTTTGCTTGGCAGCTTGGCTCTTCAAAGGAATTTGATTGCCTCTAGTCTTCCCAAACAAGTTTTGGATGTTCTTTTGGAAGCTAGACGGCCTAGCACTAGGAAATCTTATGCCTCTAAATGGAAGAGGTTTTCTATTTGGATGCAGGACCGAGGTTCTGATCCTCAGGTTCCTGATCTCGCCTCTATTTTGCTTTACCTTTCGGAGCTTTTATCTAAGGGACTTTCATTTTCTTCCATTAAGATTTATGCTTCTGCTATCTCTGCGCTTTTCAGTTCTGATCCCCCTGTTTTTTCACATCCTTTGGTGAAGCAGTTCTTGAGGGGGGCTAAGAATTTGCGGCCTCCAAGGACCCCTCCGGTCCCTGCCTGGGATCTTAATTATGTTTTAGAAAAACTTACTTTGCCTCCTTTTGAGCCTGCTGCATCTTCAGATATTAAGTTTCTATCTTGGAAGACTGTTCTTTTGTTAGCTTTGACCTCTGCCAGAAGGGTCTCAGAGTTGCAAGCTCTTATGGCTGTGGAACCATACCTTATTTTCCATCAGGACAGAGTATCCTTGAGGACCAATCCTACTTTCATGCCTAAGGTGATTTCAAAGTGGCCTTGAATCAGACAATTCACCTTCCTACTTTCTTTCCAAATCCTCAAAATAAAGGGAAAGGATTTTGCATTCATTGGATGTGCACAGACAGTTAAGATTTTACTTGGACAAGACTAAAGATTTCAGAAAGTCTAACCAATTGTTTGTTTCCTTTGCCTCCAGTTCACTTGAAAACCTATATCTAAACAAACCATTTCCAAATGGATTGCTTATGGGATCAGATTTTGTTACACTCATCATGGTAAACAGTTTCCTGGAACCATTAGAAGTCATTCTACTAGAGCAGCTGCTACTTCTACAGCTTTTCTCAGAGGAGTTCCTACCAAGGATATCTTGATAGCTGCCACTTGGAGTTCAGTGCATACTTTTTCCAAGCACTACAATCTCCCTTTGTTTTCTAAGTCTAGGGCAGGCTTTGCCTCTGCTGTCTTGCAGGGTATTCTTGCCTCCCCTTCTTCTATCTAAAGCCTCCTCCCTCTCTACACTGCTTTGGGATTCCACCCTACAGTTATGACTGCAACAGTGAAACACGAAGAACATAGTACAGTTGTGTACACCTACCATAAATGTAGATGTTCGAGTGTCTTCACTGTTGCAGTCGGGGTTTCCCTCCCTCCTATCCCCTCTTTTTCTCTCTTTTGTGGTGTATTTGTGTTTCCTTGTTGGATTCCTTTTTGATTTATTGGGGTATTCTGACATCTAGGGCAAGAAAGGCTGGAGAAGATGGCATCGGCTGAGGGCTATGTACCAAGGCGTACTGACGTCAGGATACTAGCTTATACAGCCGACGCCGGACCCAGACTTTGGGATTCTGGCCGACCTCTGGCTGCCTGCCGGCAGGAGCACCCTACAGTTATGACTGCAACAGTGAAGACACTCTAACATCTACATTTATGGTAGGTGTACACAACTGTACTTTCTTAACTTGGAAGACTGTCTCTTTTTTAGTAGCCATCACGTCAGACGCGTTTCGGAGCTTCAAGCTTTATCAATCAAACCCCCTTGTTTGATTTTTCATAAGGACAGGGTTTCTCTCCGACCAAACCCCTCTTTTCTTCCCAAAGTGGCGTCAATCAGTAATCTTAATCTATTGAATTGTCAGTGTTTTTTCCCAAGTTCTCCAACAAGGCAGAATTCAAATTTCATCAATTGGATGTACACAGACAATTACGTTTTTATCTGCACAGAATGAAAGACCTCAGAAAATCTGATCAGTTGTTCTGTTTCCTTTTCGGAAAACAGAATTGGGTCTCAGTCTCCAAAGTCACGCTGTCCAGGTGGATCTCCAGTTGTATTTCTTTCATTTATTCCTCAGGGGGTAAAGATTTACTGTTCCGGGTGACTGCTCACTCTGCTCGGTCTGTATCTACATCTACAGCCTATCAGGCCAGATTGCCTATGGATGATATTTGTGCTGTGGCTACTTGGGCATCTCCTCGCACCTTTGTTACTCATTACAAGATGTTCATCGTGTTGCACTGCAGCAGTCCTTACACTTGGGTTATCCTGCCGTCAGGCGGTCCCACAGTCGGCCAGAGTTCCAAAGTCTTGGTCCGGCGTCTGTTGCTGTCGCCTCCTCCCTGACGTCAGTGTGACAGGGCTTTACAAGATGCAGCCGACGCCATTTTCTTCGGTCTTTCTTGCAGCGCGTTGCCCGAAGCAGAAGCTGTTTGCAAGTGCCGGTCGGCCGACTCCTGAGATTTTCATTCCGAATTCAGAACCAAAGTTTCTAAAAAAAAAAAAAAAAAAAAACTAAGTACCCCGTTGGGGAAACTTTTTCTTGCCTCAGACCGAGTTAATAACTGTATTTCTTGTGGGAAGCAAATACCTCCTAAGGATTTACACTCCTATTGTATTCCGTGCCTAGGCCCTGACCACAACGTCATTGGTTGTCGGTTTTGTGCTAGGTTTAACAAGCGCACTATTAAATGTCTGTTTGATTTTGGCCTACATTATTTTGGTAGAAAATTCAATTACACCATGCTGTCGGAAATTCTGATGACCGCGATGCATAAAAAGCACAAGGAGAAGGACTGGCATCTGAGGCCCAAAACGGACGACGAGGCCTCTTCTAGGCCAGTCGCTGGTTCTCCGGTTTTCAGCGAGGCGCCTACGCAGCCCCTGATTGCCGCTTCCACAGAACCACAGACCGCCTCAGACTCCCACGTGGAGCTGGCTGGGCCTTCGGATGCACTAGGCCTTCAGTTTACTGATCCTAAAGCTGCAGAGGAAACCAAAGTAGCTGAGCAATCCACAGCTACAGAGGGTGTTTTCAGACTACCCAGTTAACTATTAAACCCTCTGTTAAGTCTAAGCCCCCCTTAAAGGCTACGAAACACACAGCTCTCTCCAGGACAGGCTTCCATGCCTAAGAAACAAATGCTAAAAATGGCCGAGGGACCTAATCACCCTTATCAGGGGGTCCCATCCCCCTCCTGATAAAAGGCCCAGGCAGGATGCAGATTATGAATCTTCTGACCAGGTGTCCATTTCCTCTGACTCTTCCTCGAACCTAGGATATTCTTTACCCCCTTATGAGGATTCTGATGCTGAGGAATCCATTCCATCAGCCTCTCCGCCTGTGGATTACTCCTTTTGGGGCGACCTTACATACCATGAGAGAGCATTTCCATTGGGAAGGCCAAGATTACTCTGAATCCAAGAAAAGACTAAGACTTTCTTTTATTGCCCCAACACAGACCCCTTGCTATCTCGCCAGTTTTAGACATTGTGGATGATGTGTACACTGAATCCAGTTTGAACCCTGACTCCTTACCCCCAGCCCCAGTTAAACCTGATAGATATTAGTCCCTGACACTCACAAATTTCTGTACAAAAGCCCTGTTGCAGACCCTGAATCTATTTCTCGGGGACCCAAAGGGATTAAGGCCTCATCACCAAAAAAAACCCAGTTCCCTCTGACAGAGATTCCAGAGCATTAGACAGATGGGGAAAGGTATATACGTCTGCAACTTAGCAATGAGAACCTTGAATTGTCCGTTTCACATGCTAAAATATCAGCAATTTTTGATGTCTCAGTTGAAACAAAAGATTCTTCCAGATTCAGACCCTCCTAACTTAAAAGAAATGCAGGATTTATTGCATGCAGCTGAACAAGTAGGAAAACATACTTTGCAATGTGGGTTTGATTCCTTAGAGGCCTCCTGTAGAGCAGCAGTTACAGGCTCTGTCATTAGAAGGCATGACTTGGTTAAAAGAACATAAGTTACCAGATCATGTTAAGGTCAAATTATTGGATGCACCTTTGCAGCGGGATGTTCTGTTTGAGTTGAGGCAGAGGAGGTATTAAAGAAAATGGAGGATAAGGCAAAATCTATGCAAACGGTGAAAGATTTCTTACAGGTTCAGCCTCCTCGTATTAGCAGAAATTGGCCAACAAAGAACTGGTCCTTTCCAGTCGCTGATAGACCTCAAAGGGGCAGATTCTGACATCCAAGAGGTAGAGGTCAGATGCAAGGCCCTTACAGGCCTCGACAGTGAGGCACACCAGGCCAAAAAGAAGACAGGCCTCAACCTTATAAAAAAACAGCCTCCATGACTTTCCACTACAGCTGCCAAACTCTCTTGGCAGCACCCTTAGGAGGAAAACTGGCACTTTTCTATCACAACTGGCATTGCATCACCAAAGACAAATGGGTTCTCGACATTGTATCCCAAGGTTACATGTTCCATTTCCACACCTTTCCAAGGCTAAAAGGAATGCCAAATCTGCCACCAAATCAATGGGCAGAGGCTCAAAAACAAATTACAGCACTCCTGGACAATGAGAGCTATTCAAAAGGTACCACCACAGGAACAAGGACAAGGATTTTACTCTACTCTTTCTGGTTCCCAGAAAGGACAAAGCCTGGAGACCCATTCTGGACCTTTCTACAGTAAACACTTACCTGGATGTTCCGAATTTCAAGATGTTGACACTACAGCAGCTTCTTCCCATGCTGGGCAAGAAAGCTTGGCTCGTGACTTTGGACCTCAGAGGCATACCTGCATGTCCCCTCAGACAAAACTGCAGAGGATACCTCAGAGTTCTTGCTGGTTCAATGCATTATCAGTTCTCTGCACTGCCCTTTGGCTTATTTACTGCATCCAGGGTCTTCACAAAGTTCCTGGCACCAGTGATTGCATTTTGCAGGCAAAAAGGAATTCAAATTTATCCATACCTGGACGACTTGCTGATTCAAGCAGAGAGCAAGGACATTCTACTAAAGCATCTGGCGTATGTAAAAAAGTTAAGTTGCCTTGGGTACACAGTAAACGAAAAATCAAAACTAGTGCCCTCACAACAGATAATATTCCTGGGTGCCAGCTTGAGCACAACAGCCCAGATGGCTTATCTCACGCCAGACAAGCAAGGACAACTGACTCAATATTTTCAATTAATGGCAACAAAGACCCAACTGCTTGCAAGAAAAATTCTGCAGGCCTTGGGCTACATGGCATCTTGCATACTACTAATTCCATATGCCAGACTGCATATGAGAAAACTACAATGGTGCCTAAAGAGTGTATGGTCTCAACACTGTCAAAGTTTGGAAACCGTTATACCACTAATTCCTTGCCTACAACAGGAGTTTCGATGGTGGGCACAAGCGTGTCACCTCAACAAGGGACAGCCTTTCACTCAACCCACAGCCAGGCAAACACTGACATCAGATGCATCGGATTACGCCTGGGGAACACACATGGCAGGAAAATGTATCCAGGGCGAGTGGCCCACAGAGCAAAGACATCTCCACATCAATCAAAAAGATATACTAGCTGTACAAAATGCGATTATAGCTTTCAAGGACCTACTGCATCCAGGACAATTACTGTTAAAGACGGACAACACCACAGTTATGTGGTACATAAACAAGCAAGGGGGCACACACTCCTACCCCCTCTGCAGACAAGCCATGACCTTGTGGAACACAGCTCTAAAATACCAAGTTCATCTGCAAGCACAGTTCCTGCCAGGAGAGAAAAACACACTGGCAGACGACCTAAGCAGAAACATTATGGACCCACACGAATGGAAACTGAACCCACAAATATTCAGAATAACACAAAAATGGTGGAGCCCAGACATATCTGTTTGCTACCCCAAAGAACTGCCAATTACAGAAATTCTGCACAAGGAGCTACCATCCACAATCATGGAAAGTGGATGCCCTCTCATTCAGCTGGAAAAAACTAAAAGTATACGCTTCCCCCCCTTTACCTCTCCTTCCAAAGGTACTCCTAAAAGCCAGCCAGGAAGAGCCAAAAATGATCCTGATTGCACCAGACTGGCCACGCCAGCACTGGTACCCAATCTTAAAGAACTTAACACAAGAACCACCCTGGATTTTACCACAAATTCCACAGTTGCTGACTCAGCACAACAATCAGATACTTCACAGCCAGCTAAAGACCTTTAAATCTAGCTGCATGGAAAATTCCTTAGTCAGGCAAGCAATGCCTCTCTCCAAAGCTGTTATGGATGTCATTCTGGAGGCCAGAAGGCCTAGCACCAGGAAAGCATACTCAGACAAATGGAAGAGATTCTGTGCCTGGAACCAAGCGCACAGCCTTGACCCTCTAGTCCCAAACATTCCTCAGATACTGCAATACTTAACCGAGATGCTGGACAAGGGCCTCTCTTTTTCATCCATCAAGATCCATGCCTCTGCTATCTCTGCTCATTACAACACAGATCCACCAATTTTTTCTAATCCTTTGTTCAAACAATACCTCAGAGGGGCTAAAAACATAAGACCACCCTGTAGAGCACCAACACCTACTTGAACCTGAATTTTGTTTTGGAAGAATTAACGTTACCTCCTTTTGAGCCAGCTAACGCAGCAGAATTAAAATACATCTCTCGGAAAACTGCTCTGCTACTGGCAATAACATCAGCACAAAGAGTTTCAGAATTACAGGCACTAATGGCAGTGTAACCTTTCCTCCTCTTCCGCCAGGACAGGGTGTCTTTAAGAACCAACCCTACATTTATGCCAAAGGTGGTATCAAGTGTGGCTCTAAACCAAACTATTCACTTGCCAACTTTTTATCCAAAACCACAGAACAAAGGGGAGAGACTACTACATTCTTTGGACATTCACAGAAAGTTATGCTTCTACTTGGACAAAACCAAAGCTTTCAGAAAATCTGAACAATTATTGGTAGCATACGCTGCAGGAGCACAGGGAAAGGCCATTTCAAAGCAGACTATTTCAAAATGGATCGGTCACTGTGTATAAGTTTCTGCTATACCCACCATGGGAAACCTGTACCTAGCAACATTAGATCTCACGCCACCAAACATTACCATTTGCCTTTATACTCCAAATCCAGAGCTGGCTTCGCCACTGCTGTACTTCAGGGCCTTATAGCCACCCCTAATGCCTTATAGATCCAGCCTCCCTACCTCAGCTTTGGGATTCCACCCAAGTGTAATGACTGCAGCAGTGTAACACGATGAACATACTACAGTTTTGTACCTACCATAAATGTAGATGTTGGAGTGTAAACACTGCTGCAGTCCAGGTTACCCTCCCTCCTTCCCCTCTTACTTCCTGGTATTTACCTAGGGCATATACCCTGTATTACCTATGGGGAGTATTTGCTGGTAACTAAAAATGGTTGTTTGCTTTTTTGTATTTTTTACTAACAATTTGTATTTCCTTCCTATTTGGGGGCACCTGACATCTGGGGCAAGAAAAACTGAATGAAGAAAATGGCGTTGGCTGCATCTTGTATACCCCTGTCGCACTGACATAAGGGAGGAGGCGACAGTAACCGACGCTGGACCAAGACTTTGGAACTCTGGCCGACTGTGGGACTGCCTGACGGCAGGATAACCCAAGTGTAATGACTGCAGCAGTGTTTACATTCTAACATCTACATTTATGGTAGGTACAAAACTGTACTTTGGATGTGGTATCTAGGGGCAGGTCTTCCTTTGGTTCCAGAGTGCTCAGGAGTATGTTTCACTGAGCCTCCCAGGATTTAGGTGCTATGGACGCTGTCCCATGGGTAAGAATGTAGGCGAGATTGGACTACATAACATCAAGAAGTTATGTACTCACCATAACATTCGATGTATGTAGTCCAGCTCGCCTCACATTCTTACTTACCCCCCCACCTTCCCCCGTCCTGGAGGATCTGGAGGTTAGGTCTGGTTTGTTCTTCCTTCCTTGGGTGTTATGCGTAGAGAACGAGTGCTGGGGCTCACAGCTAACTAGATCTGGGGATAGAGAGCAGTGCAGCATGGGATACCATCTTAGCCCAGCCAATAGAAAGCCTTTGAGCTAGAAAAGTTGGCCGAGTCAGAGCCGACATTCGGCTCCAAACCCACGGGTAAGAATGTGAGGTGAAATGGACTGCATACATCGAACGTTATGGTGAGTACATAACTTGATTTTATGAATTGTCTTGGAGAATAGTCACTTTTAAGAGAATGTTGCATGTTTTGTAAATAAAGGTGAGAGTGGGACAAGACATAGAAACCTGAAGCATTTCAGCTGACAGAGTTTAAGTGGGTATGTTTTCCCTATTACTGTGCCTAGAAAAACTGGGTAGAGTTTGAGAGAAGTGAGTTGGGTGAGAATGTTGTGAATTCACTGTTGTACATAATTATTTTCTAACACCTGTTTTGTTACCTCTTCAGACAGCATTTTAGGAGCCATTGGCCTATGGAAAAATAGGGTAGACTGTGAAATTCATTTTTAGTCTTAACATTGGGAATTTCTTAAAGCCGTGGGTACATTTAATGCTATAGCAATAGTAGTTTTAGACTGTGTAGAGAGATGTATTTGACGTATGGGATGCCATCTAGTACAAAATGAACATTTTAACTGTGGAAGCCATTTTGAAAGCTTAGGCAGAGTTCAGTATAAATTGAAAATCAAATTAGAAGTAAAATTATTGAACTGTTACTGCAGTGAGCTTAGTTACTGACATTCAAAACAATGTTTCGCAAGATTTTACTGTTACTTTTCTTTTGTCAGATCATGATGAAAGGGTGAGGAATTTTGACTACAAAAGAAGAGGACGAGGACGGTTTGGAGGAAGGACATACAATGATAGAGTACGGAAGGTGTTCTGGGGTCCTAAGCCTTGGGCTCGATTTCAAGATGATGAGAATGGAGATATAACAATGAGTGATGCACATGAATCTTCGAGAAGCAGATTGTGAGTATTGGTGGTAGTAAAGATAAAATATTTAAATGTATACTTGACTTTAAACCCTTGGTAAATTGTGCCCGTATAGACAATAACGGATGTTTTGACAGGTTTTCCTTTTATTTCTCATTTTCTGCTACTAGCCTTTCTTTCTTTAGTGGCCCTTTTGATAATCTGAACCCTTAACTTCTAGGAGGCTACCCTTGAGTACAGAAATGGGGGAGACTGTCTGTAAAGAGGTTTGTCTGTGTTTGAAAGAAGTTGCATTTTATAAGATGGCTACCATCCCAAGGAGCAGGAATAAGCATTACTCTGCTGTTCATACATGTGCTATCGTTGCAGTAACATAAGCCATATGGAGTTACCCCTCCTGCACAGGCCAACTTCTCAAAGCTGTGGGTGGCATCCAGGCACTCCTCCTGTGAGCAGGGTGCTCCATATAAAGGCAGCAGGAAAACTAAGTTTCAGAGCCCTTTTTGCTGCCAATATGAGGACTTCTTTAGCAGTCTCCAGGTTATCGTTTCGTTTGGCTGCAATCTATTAGCTGGGCAGAGAAGTCTCCATTTGGGGAAAGCTTTTTTCAACTTATGTAGGAAACTTGTGTGTTTTGTTTGCAAGAGTTGTGTTGGAGTGCTACTAAAACAGAGGAACTGTTGTATTAACAGATGTGTTGGTAGTATTTCCGTGAACTTATTGTGGGTGAAGAAGGTTTGTGCTACTAAAAAAATGTAACTTTTATTATACAGTGTATAGGGTCTCTCTGTAGTATCCTTGGCTGAGAATCACTAGATCTCCTTTCTTTGCCTTTATCAACTCTTCAGCTGTGCTACCCACTTTCCTGTCTTTGTGTTCTCAACCGTGGAGCAGCAGTCTCTCCTTAGCATTACCTTCCCCAGTGCACGTAAAGAAATCTAAGGAGTCTTTCAAGGTTTGTCCGGTTCCTTTCCCTTAGCTGCTCCATTCGATTCTACTGTGGCTGATGGTTGCTCCTCAGACCACCCATCTTTTTCTTAAGTCCTCTTAACTATAGCATTAGCAGCAACCAAAGACTTTGGGATAGCTACGTTCCCTGTGGATGTAATGATGCCCAGGGTGAGCCAAGGAAAAACACTTTTTGCTGGCTGGGGAAAGGGCAGGAGAAGGGTCTTCACCCGTGTGTGAGGGGGTTGCGGAAGCTTGGCCAGTGTGTGATGCAGGCAACCGGAGTGGGGGTTGGACACTCTGCTTGGTGAAAAACTTCTAACATCCTTTGTCTGTATTGACAGGGCAGATTTCCTTGATTTTGGTAAGACATTGATTTCAGCTTTTTTTTGAGTCCGGTCAAACCTCTATCTGGAAAAGTAGAGTTTCTTCCCATCCTGACAAGATTTTTCTGGCAGCAACAATGCAGGGGGAGGGGTGTATTTAAGAGACTTCTCAGTTTGAGAATTCTGAATCTGAATGCATAACTCCAGGGTTATTTACTGAAGAAATTTTTTTTCACTTAACTTTTATCTGAGTTTGTTTTAAGAATTTATGCCTTTCTGATGCAGAAAATGTATTATAATTTTAATACAAATTCCAAAATTTCCCTGGTATTTCTCCTGATGTTCTTCCTGTTTCACTGTTGCAGTCATAATTGTAGGGTGCTCCTGCCGGCAGGCAGCCCGAGGTCGGCCAGAATCCCAAAGTCTGGGTCTGGCGTCGGCTGTACAAGCTAGTACCCTGACGTCAGTACGCTTTGGTACATAGCCCTCAGCCGACGCCATCTTCTCCAGTCTTTCTTGCTGTGCGGTGGAAAGCAGCTCGCAAGTCGTTGGTTGGCGATTTTCGAACAGCGTATTTTGTTGTTGTCGGTCCGAAGTTCTTACTTCTCTTCTCAAAGCTAAGTACCCGTTAGAATCTTTTTCTTGTTCCTCCGATGTCAGAAAAAGTTAATAATTGTATAGCGTGTGGGAAACAAATACCTCATAAAGATTTCCACTCTTACTGTCTACCTTGCTTAGGCCCTGACCACTACGTTTCTTGTTGTCGGTTCTGTGCCAGGTTCAACTCTCGTACTATTAAGCGCAGGTACGATTGGGCTTTAAATTATTTTGGCAGACGCTTCAATTACAGAATGTCGTCGGACACTACCGGAGTTCAAAAGAAGTGCAAAGACAAAGACAGGCCTCCGAGGTCCAAACAGGACTCGTTGCAGCTGGAGCCAGCGTCCGGTTCGGCTGTCGTCAGTGAGGCGCTTTTGCAGCCCCTGTCGTCCGCCACTTCTGAACCGATGGCCGATACGGACTCCCATGGGGAGCCATCAAGGCCCACTATTTTGACTGCTGCAGGACCTTCGGACGTCGCTCCTTCAGATGGGTCCGGAACCGCTGTGCAGGTACCGGTTTCTGAGGGGGTTTTCAGGCCTACTCACATCACTATTTCAAAGGCAAAGACAAAGACTCCTGTTAAGTCTAAAGTTCCTGCTCAAGCTGCTTCTGAATCCACTCCCAAGACACAAAAGCAATTATTAAGGATGGCTGAAGATTTGCTTACCATGATTAGGGGTTCTCACCCCCCTCCTGAGAAAAGGCCTCGACAGGATGTTACTCTGGATTCCTCTGACCAGGCTTCTGTATCTTCTGTTTCTTCCTCAGATCAGGACTATTCCTTTCCCCCTTATGAGGATTCGGATGCTGAGGACTCTCTACCCTCGGCCTCTCCGCCTGAGGATTTCTCTTTTGGGGAAACCTTGCATGAGATGAGGGAGCATTTTCATTGGGAAGGACAGGAGTATTCTGCTTCCAAGAAGAGGCTTAGGGAATTTCTTCTTCTTCCCCAGCATAGGCCTTTAGCTATCCCTCCTGTTTTGGACATTGTAGATGATGCTTTTTCTGAGACTAATTTGAATCCTGATTCCATGCCTCCTGCTCCTTCTAAGCCTGATAGATTTTATAGGGTTCCTGACTCTCATTTATTTTTATTTAAAAACCCTTCTGCGGATCCTGAAACTATTTCTCAGGGCTCTAAGGCTGCTAAGGTTGCTACTTCTAAAAATCCTATTCCCTCTGAGAAGGATTGTCGTGCTTTAGACAGGTGGGGAAAAAAGGTATATACTTCTGCTACCCTGTCTGTAAGGGCTTTAAATTGCCAGTTTCATATGTTTAAGTATCAGCAATTTCTTTTGTCTGTTTTAAAGCAAAAGCTTGCTTCCTTTCCTGCTTGTGCAGAGGATAAGGAACTTCAGGATGTCTTGCATGCTACTGAACAAGTGAACAAGCATAGTTTACATTGTGGTTTTGATGCTTTGGATGCTTCTTGCAGGGCTGCAGCTTCTGGTACTGTTATCAGGAGACATGCCTGGCTTCGTGAACAAAGTTTACATGAACAGGTTAAGGCTAAGTTATTAGATGCCCCTGTTCAACATGATGTTCTTTTTGGATCCAAGGCTGAGGAAGTTAAGTTATTAAAAAGATGGAAGAAAAGGCAAAGTCTATGCAGACTGTAAAAGATTTCTTGCAAGTTCAGCCTCCTAGATTTTCCAGGAATTGGCCCTCTAAAAATTGGTCCTTTCCCACGTCTGACAGGCCTCAAAGGGTAAGATATAGACACTCCAGAGGTCGTGGCCAAGGTCAGGCCTCTTACAGATCTAGACAATGGACTGCTTCTTCACCTAGAAGGGGAGAAGACAGATCCCAATCTCAAAGAAAGCAAGCTCAGTGACTCTCTCGGTTGGGCTACAGGACCCCTTCACCTGGATGCCCCTCTCGGAGGAAAACTGTCTCTTTTTTTACGAAAATTGGACTCCTATTACCCAGGACAAATGGGTATTGGACGTGATTTTAAAGGGTTACAAATTCCACTTTTACACTTTGCCAAGGGCTCACGGTTGGCCAGATCTGCCAAAACATCAACGGTCAGAGGCCTTAATTCAAGTGGATGCTCTTCTAGCCATGAGAGCCATAGAGCCTGTTCCACTCTTGGAGATGGGAAAAGGGTTTTATTCAAGACTGTTTCTGGTTCCCAGAAAACAAAACTCATGGAGACCTATTCTGGACCTTTCTGTGTTAAACACCTTTTTGGAAATTCCAAAATTCAAGATGCTTACTCTGCAGCAACTAATTCCAATGCTCTGTCAGGACGCCTGGATGGTGACATTGGACTTAAAGGAAGCCTACTTACATATTCCCATCAGGCAAGAACGCAGGAAATTCCTCAGGTTCAAGGCAGGTTCGAGGCACTTTCAATTCTCTGTACTGCCCTTTGGTTTATCTACTGCTCCCAGAGTCTTTACCAAGTGCCTGGCACCAGTAGTGGCTTACTGCAGACTTCAGGGGATCCAGATTTACCCCTATTTGGACGACTGTCTTATTCAGGCAGACAGCAAAGATCTTCTGCTTCAACATCTGGACTTTGTTCAACGTCTTCTCCTACTGGGATTCTCAGTGAACACAAAAAAGTCACATTTGATCCCTTCTCAACAAATGGTATTCTTGGGAGCCCTCTTAAATACAACCTTACAAAGGGCTTTCCTCACTCCAGAAAAACAAACTCAGCTGGCTTCTACTTTCAGCACCTTAGCAACTCTATCTCAGCTCACTGCAAGGAAATTCCTGCAGGCTCTGGGCTACATGGCTTCCTGCATTCTGTTGATTCCAAACGCAAGGCTTCACATGAGAAAGCTTCAATGGTATCTGAAAAGTGTATAGTCACAGCATTACCACGATCTGGATATTCTGATTCCTCTGATCCCCTGCCTTCAGAGGGAGTTCCTCTGGTGGTCCAGGGTATGCACTTTAAACGAAGGAAAGCCTTTTCGTCTTCCTCAACCTACTCAAATCCTAACCACGGACGCCTCGGATTATGCTTGGGGAGCACACTTTCTAGACAATTGCCAGCAGGAACCTGGACAAAGGACCATCTTCACTGGCACATCAATCTGAAGGAAATGTTGGCAGTTCAAAATGCCCTTCTAGCCTTCAAGAACCTTTTGCAACCTGGGCCTCTGCTAATTCGCACAGACAACACCACGGTCATGTGGTACATCAACAAGCAGGGGGGTTCTCATTCATACCCCCTTTGCAGACTAGCTATGGCTTTATGGGACACAGCTCTAAATTTGAATCTACATCTCCAGGCTCAATTCATTCCAGGGAAACAGAATCTCTTAGCAGACAGCCTGAGCAGAAACATTTCAGATCCTCACGAATGGATGCTAGACACCAACTTATTCAACAGGATTACTGCAGTTTGGGGATGTCCCCAGATGGATCTGTTTGCATCCCATCTCAATCATCAGCTACCTCGCTTTTGCACCAGGTCCTTCCACAAAACAGCTTGGAGAGTGGATGCCCTGTCCTTCAGCTGGAGAAGCCTTTCAGCATATGCCTTCCCTCCTCTTCCTCTACTACCTCGAGTATTACTGAAGATAAAACAGGACAAGCCCAAGTTCCTCATCTTGATTGCTCCAAATTGGCCTCGACAGTTTTGGTATCCAACTTTAAAGCACCTGTTCTTGGGGCCTCCTTGGATTCTCCCTCTGAATCCTTCGCTTTTGTCCCAGCATCAGGGTCAGTTACTACATCCCAACCTCAAGACCCTTTGCCTGGCAGCTTGGCTCTTCAAAGGAATTTGATTTCCTCTAGTCTTCCCAAGCAAGTTTTGGATGTTCTTTTGGAAGCTAGACGGCCTAGCACTAGGAAATCCTATGCCTCTAAATGGAAGAGGTTTTGTATTTGGATGCAGGACCGAGGCTTGGATCCTCTGGTACCTGATCTCTCTTCTATTTTGCTTTACCTTTCAGAACTTTTATCTAAAGGACTTTCCTTTTCTTTAAGATTCATGCTTCTGCTATTTCTGCGCATTTCAGTTCTGATCCTCCTGTTTTTTCTCATCCTTTGGTGAAGCAATTCTTGAGAGGGGCTAAAAATTTGCGGCCTCCCAGGACCCCTCCTGTCCCTGCCTGGGATCTTAATTATGTTTTGGAAAAACTAACATTGCCTCCTTTTGAGCCTGCTGCATCTTCAGATATTAAGTTTTTATCCTGGAAGACTGTTCTTTTATTGGCATTGACCTCTGCCAGAAGGGTCTCAGAGTTGCAAGCTCTCATGGCTGTGGAACCATACCTTATTTTTCATCAGGACAGAGTATCCTTGAGGACCAATCTTACTTTCATGCCTAAGGTGATTTCGAAAGTGGCTTTAAATCAGACAGTTCACCTTCCTACTTTCTTTCCAAATCCTCAAAATAAAGGGGAAAGGATTTTGCATTCATTGGATGTGCACAGACAGTTACGATTTTACCTGGACAAGACTAAGAGTTCAGAAAGTCTAATCAATTGTTTGTTTCTTTTGCCTCCAGTTCTCTTGGAAAACCTATTTCTAAACAAACTATTTCCAAATGGATTGCTTATGGAATTAGATTTTGTTACACTCATCATGGGAAACAGTTACCAGGTACCATTAGAAGTCATTCTACTAGAGCAGCTGCCACTTCTACAGCTTTCCTCAGAGGAGTCCCTACCAAGGATATCTTGGAAGCTGCCACATGGAGTTCTGTGCGTACTTTTTCCAAGCACTACAATCTCCCCCTGTTTTCTAAGACCAGGGCAGGCTTTGCCTCTGCTGTTTTGCAGGGTATTCTTGCCTCCCCTTCTTCTATCTAAAGCCTCCTCCCCTTTACACTGCTTTGGGATTCCACCCTACAGTTATGACTGCAACAGTGAAACACGAAGAACATAGTACAGTTGTGTACACCTACCATAAATGTAGATGTTCGAGTGTCTTCACTGTTGCAGTCGGGGTTTCCCTCCCTCCTATCCCTTCTTTTTTTCTTCCTTTTTTGTGGTGTATTTGTGTTTCCTTGTTGGATTCATTTTTGTTTTTGGGGACTTCTGACATCTTGGGCAAGAAAGGCTGGAGAAGATGGCGTCGGCTGAGGGCTATGTACCAAAGCGTACTGACGTCAGGGTACTAGCTTGTACAGCCGACGCCGGACCCAGACTTGGGGATTCTGGCCGACCTCGGGCTGCCTGCCGGCAGGAGCACCCTACAGTTATGACTGCAACAGTGAAGACACTCTAACATCTACATTTATGGTAGGTGTACACAACTGTACTTTTTGCCTGCTGTAGAGTCTTTTTCTTGTTACAGCCAGTATACCCGACAGTCTTTGACTTTTGAGAGATGTGACTGGATATGCAAATTACCCCAGACACGCAAGTATCTATTCCTTTAAAGTTAAGGCAGACCTGCAGTCATATCTTTCTCTAAATGTGTTTCTGCCAAACAGGTTTGTGTTTCTAATCCCTTACACACTTGTACAGAGGGAAAAGCAGTAGATACATTGGGGGGGGGGGTATGTTATTCTAGTACTTGGGATTTTGAATTGCCAACCCATGTGTTAAAGTTTGATTGTGTCATGTATATGCGGAAAGTATTTCTTAACCTTCCTCCTCCTGAGTTAAAATAAATAAATGCTGTTGTGACAGCTGTTTCTCGGGTGACTAGGCATATTATGAAGTGTAGTCATGCTACTGATTTCTGTTTCCAGAGCAACTGTTTGTAGATCACTATTTAGAAGACTTGCTTGATGATGTTTTCAAAGACTACCCGGTTGTCCAGTCAGAGATGTTAAATTCTCCCTTTTACTGTGTATTTGGTCTTCTGCAGCTGAGGTGCTTAAGATACGAGATGAAAATCAGGTACCTGAACCAAGGAGTAATTCAGCTTTTTCAACCTTATTTTAAACTGAATAACATTTTCCTTCTCATCCCCCTTTCCCATCAAACAGTTTGAACAGCAAACAACCAGTAATCCAGAGAGGGAAACGCATGGAAATGAGCCTCTATAAAAAGAGGGTTCTTAGATTCATAGGTGGTTACTGGGCTATTGACCCAAAGATCTTTGTAAGCCTAGCCATGTGTACCCAATATAAAGGATCTTGCCTAAACTCGAGATCTTATTTGGTAACAACTGAAATCCCTGGCAGGAGTGTATGGTTTCCCATCCAGGCTACACACAAACAGGATCATAAAGAGGCTTTGTTTGATGTGAATTGGTAGCCTGTGCCAAAGGAGTGGCAGCCTCTCCAGCAGGTCCCAATTGTCGCAGGCCAGGTTGATGTCCCTGCGGCAGGTGACTGTTGTCCCATTTCACTTGTGGATGTGTAGCATTTCCATTCGGTTTGGATCAGAGATTGCTCTGTAGGCCAGGCACAAGTCTCCTGTAAGTAGTCTGTATGCTAATGAGTACAGTGATATTGACTTCAGTCTGTCGGTGTATGACATGCTGGAGACCCTGAATTTTCTTGGTTAGAAATTTGAGTTATCCCAAGTTGCTGCAGTTGCCTGGTAAGATACCTACTAAAAGGAGCATTGTACTCTATTATTGGCCCAATGAGGGTAGAGTACAGGGGTGTTATGACCTCTTTCACTCTTGAGTCAATGCCTTTGTTAATGAGGTGTGAGATGTACAATGCCTTCCTGATCACAGTGCACACATGGTAGTCAAAGTTAAGGCTACAGTCAACTTGCATTCCCATCTTTCACTACTAAGCTGTTACTTAAGGTGGTGTTATATGATAGTCTGCAGGGATATCGTTTTTACCTAAGGGAGATGATGCATTTTTTTCAGCACCGAGTTTGAGTACATGGCTTTGGCACCAGTCATTGGTCTGTGTAAGTCTCTATAAGTGTATTGACATCATTTGGGGATTCAATGATTGCACCTAATTTGCAGTCGGCAAACTGCCAAAAGTCTTCACGTCAGCATGACTATCCGACAGTTCAGGTTCCTCCTTCCTCCCTTGGCAACAACTCTCTCTCTGACTTCATTTTCCCTTTTTGGTTTCTGATAGATCCAACTGTCTGGCAAACTGTGTAATCCATCAAACCCATTCTTGGCAATGGAAGTCCCTTCTTCCTTTCTAAGACATTCCCTTTTGCTTACAGAACCAGATTGTGCGCTCTCTCCTCCCATTCTACTAAACGTGCCGTCTCAGGGAGTAATAGAACCAGTGCTTTTCAGTCTCCTAGTCAAAGGTTATTTTTGAAGGATTTTCTAGTTTCTAAACCAGATGGATCCTGGAGGCCAATACTACATCTTTCTGTTCTAAACCTGTTGTATCAGGATTCAAGTGCAAGATGTTACCACTGCAAAATATTGTACATTTTAATCCCAAGTCTAGCTTTTTGGGGAAGCCAGAGTGAAGGGACGTCTGTCTTCACTATTGCCAGACACTTCAGGTGTTCTTTAGATCTGTTGCGTGGTTTATATTACCAGCTCTCTGTTGCCCTTTGTCTGGTAGGTGTCAGAATGATGGGTAAACCAGAAAGTGGACAGTTAGTCTCCTTTCATCTTCCAAACCCCCACCACCATCCTTCCAGTCAGGAGCCGTAGATGTTTCAGACCTGGCATAGGGTGCACTGTCAAAAGGGTCAAATTTAACAAGCTCTACAGGATGCTGTAGACAGAAGTAGATAAATATTAGAGAGATGTCTATTACCAGTGCTTTGAAGGCCTTTTAAACCTCTCGGATTATCTGGGCCTCTGCTATTGTACAGAGATAGTGTTGTGGTACATAAACAGGGCAGTACCAGATACTACCCACTTTGCAGACTGGCTACAATGGCCAGTGAGGTAGCAATGTAACTTAGTCTGACTCTTCAGGCTTCATACATTCCTTTAGAGCATAACCTTATTGCATCCAAGATCAGAAAGACCGTGTTAGGCAGCCACACGTGAAACTTAATCCTGGTGTCTTCCAAGATATGATCCTCCTGTGAGGACCATTTGAAATTAGACTCATTGCTTCCTTTCTGTACAGACTAGACTACTTTCTTTGTTCCAGAACTCCTTGCAGTTGGGTGTGGAAGACTGATGCTTTTTCATTTCCACAGACTAGAATGTTCTGTATGCTTTTCCAGAGTTCTAAAAGATCCAGAAGGATTTTTCAAAAACTGTAGTGATGTCTCCTTTCTGGCCAAGGCAACAGTGATTTTCCCTTCTATTCAGTTTGCCAAAGGACAGTCACCACTAGCTTCCCACAGCCAATTTAATCACAAGATAGGGAGTTTGCTATACTCCAGGCTGGAAATTCTTCAACTAACTCCCTGGATGACAGAATTTTGATACATTTTTAATCACCTTTTTTTGAGAGGACCTACATAGAGTACTAAATGAGGTAAGAACTTGCTACTAGGAAATCTCATACGGGTAAGTGAAAAACATTTTCTAATTGGTACTAGTCTAAGAACTAGGGTTAGTCAGGTGCATTTACCTCTGGTTCTTGATTTTGTTTGTTACTGTCCAGTGGTTTATCATATTTTATCAAGACACATTTGTCAACCATTTCTGCTAGTCTGCTCTTTGTATTCCTTTTTCTAACGATGCTCAAGAAAAGGTTTTTGAAGGTCTTGCATATCTGTCCACCTAGAAAACTGATGACTTCTCTTTGGGATCTCATGTACTTGAGAAGCTAACTGTCTATACATTTGAGGCAGCTCACTGTGCTGATTTAAGGTTGTTAATATGGAACACCATTACTTGTGGCTCTGACATAAAGTATCTGAGTTGCAAGCCCTCATGGTAAGTCAGCCCTATATTTTTAAGAAGTCAGGGTTTGTTCTAAAACAAATCTTACGTTTATGCCTAAAGTTGTCAGTTTACTTTAAGGCAGATCATTAATCTCAATTTTCTTTCTTAAAAAACGGTGAACAGGGGAAAGAATTCTTCACTGTCTGAATGTTATGCAGTCAGTTCTGACATTTCCTATGCAGAAGTTGACCTTTCAAGAAAGCTGAACTATAGAACTATGAAGGTAAGAGGAAAAGGCAAACCTGTCCCTATTCCAAAATGGTTGCCTCATGTTATTACTTTGTCCTACTCACCCCATTAAGTCACTTCCCGGAAGGGTTACAGCTCCTTCAACAATGACCTTGATGACTTTGGTGGCTTTTTGAAAAAGGGTGACCTCTTGTAGTCTAGAGGCAGCACCTTGGCCTTGTGTACATACCTTTCTGGATTCCTTTTCCAGGTCAAGAACAGACTTTGGTAGGACCATGCACCAGGGGCTTCTGGAGTGGTGGACATTGGCCTCCTTCCCTTGTTTAAGCTGTGGTGGTCTACCCCATATGGCTTAGGCCACTGCAACAGTAATACATGATTGAATGTAGTATAGTTGTTAGTAAAATTATCATAATGGCAGATATTCTGATGGATCACTGTTGCACTGTCCATCCCTTCCTGTAGGTCACTTGTTCCTGTACATTTGTATTGCTAGGGTGGGGTTGTTTTCCCATTTCTATATACAGAGTTGTAGTTCTTTGTTTTCTAGCATATGTTCTCAAGACTATTGCCTCCTTCCTAAACCCATATAGCTTAGACTACTGTTAAAGTGAGCCAGTTAAACATCTACTATTATGGGAAGTTAGCTTGCACAACTGTACTTTCCTGGTCATGGTTTTCCTCAGTGGTCGCAGAGAAAGTGTGAAAGCTACTTTATAGTCAAGTGAGTGCTATAAAGATGTTGCTTGTGTGCGATGCCTGGCTACTCTGGGAGGGGTGTGAAAGTTTTTTTTTTTTTCTTTTTTTTAAGGGTAAACCATTTCTGGGTAGCAGTTCCTCTGTCTCATGCTGTTGCTTTAACTCCCTTTCAGAGCTGACCATGCCCCGATGAGTGAAAAACATAGATGTTAAGTTGTCAATCTTGCCTTCATTCTTGCTGGATGGGTTCGGAGCCGATCCTCTGCTCCGACTCTGCTTATACCAAAGCTCGAGAGCTATTTTTACCGGCTCGAGGTAACCCTGTATCCCACAATGCTAGGCGCTAACTACCCAGATCCCGTTTGCCGCTTAGCTGCGAGGTTTGGTTTTTGCCGGCTCTCTGGTAAATTTAAAAAAAAAAAACAGCTTTTCGGGTAAGGTTTTTCTCTTTTATTTTCAGGGTTAGTGTTCGTTATTTCCCTTTTTCACCATCTTAGAGTAACCCGCTTTGTATAGTCCCCTTTTGGGTTTATTTTCTATCCCCTCGGCCCTTCCTTCCCTTTATATAACTAGGCCTTAGGGCCAAGTTAGTTTTTGGGTAATTTGTTGGTTAGTTTTAGTGTTTGTCTTAGTCTTTGGTGTGGTGAAGTGACTGGACTAGGTTTTTTCTTTACTGTGGTGTGTGTGTGTGTGTGTGTGTGTTCCACCATTATGTCTAAGGAGTCCAAGGTCTCAGGCTTCAAGAAGTGTGACTCGTGCTGTCAGAAAATGTCTGACAGACTGTCGCACTTCTTGCGTGTATTGCCTAGGCCCTCTGCACCTGCAGGACTCTTGTTCCGTCTGCCATGCATTCAGTCCAAGAGTCCTGCAGGAATGCAGAAACAAATCAATTTTGAGAGGCTTATTGAAGCCTGAAGGCTCCCCGGCCAAGTCCTCGTCGGACAAGCCTTCTAAGCCTACTAAATTGTCTGCTCCGAGTTTAGAGCCTCCGACCAGTGGTGCTACTTCTGCTTCGGCATCAGCTCCAGCTGGAGCCGACGCTTCAAAAACTCAGTCGGTTCCGATAGTTTTGTCGGAACCGACTTTGACTCTTAAGTGCTCCAGGTCCCCCTCTTTAGAGTTGGTCCGTTCGGCTCCGAGATCTCCTTTGCTTTCGGAGCACAGTCACCGGTCTCATTCCTCTCTGTCTTCCAGGCTTTCGGACCATGACCTCGAGAGAGTGGTTAGCAGACTCCTTTAAGTCGCAGGCACTGGCCCAGATGATTCATAGCCCTTCTCAACAGACAGTGGCTATCCCCATTCCATCATCGATTCCTCCTCCGACTCTTCCCCTGAGGTTGGAGCCGGGACCGTCGACATGGAGCCGATACCGCACATTTCAGCTCCATAGTCAGCTCAGATTTCTTCTACGGTGCCATCGTTGGAGGGATCCGGACGCCGTGACTCCCTCGTCTGTTCCGAGGGGACGAGTGGCATCGGACCCTTGTCCGACCCCGATGTTCTTCATCTCACATTGCTGCAGTCCTCACACTTGGGTAGTCCGCTGTCCTCGGTCGGCCGGAATATCAAAGTATTAGGCTGACGTCGGTCAAGGCGCTTAAGACTGACATCAGGACGTCAGGGTACAAATGCGCATGACCGACGTCATATCCTCAGTCTTTTTTGCCACATGGTCCGATGCAGAAGCAGCGTTGCAAGTGCCGTTCGGCGTTCTGAAATTTTCGACCGGAGTTTCAGACAGAGTCAAAGTTGGCTAAGTACCCGTTGGGAATATTTTAGTTTTTTCTTGCCTCAGTGGTTTACCGGATGTCAGAAAAAGTGAATAACTGTATTTCTTGTGGGAAACAGATACCGCATAGAGATTATCATACTTTGTGTATTCCTTGTTTGGGGCCTGAGCACGACGTTGTTGGGTGTCGCTTTGTGCTAGGTTCAATAAGCGCACTATTGCGAAGGTTAGATTGTGCCAGGTTGGTCTTTGGGAAGCGGTGCAATTATAAGATGCCGCCGGATGCTCCGGCGCCGCTTCTTCGAAGAAGCGCAAAGACAAGGCAGCTAAGCCCAGGCAAGAAGAGTCGTCCGTACCGGACGCCGGTTCTTTAGAGGAGTCAGTGGAACCGGTGGTTCCGCCGGAGGCTTCTCTGGAGTCCCAGGGGGAGACTTTGTTATTGCAGGATGTGGCCTCTCAGGAGGCAGGTCAGGCTGAAGGGGCTTCTCAGGTTACTGTACTCCCCTCCCTTCCTAGGGTGGTTAGGCCCTCTCCTTCTGTTTCTAAGGCTTCTCCCAGAGGCAGGCCAGGTTTAGCTTCTGTTGGGGTCACTCCTAGTTCTTCAGGATCTGTCATAAGCTGGAGCAACCAGTAAAGCAGAAACGGAACCTCCTCACCGGTATAAAAACTTTTTAAGTTCCTTATTAAAAGTCTTGTCAAAAGTTTGAAATTTTATTCTCCAAACAGCTTTCACACTGGTAACCATAAAATAAAACACAGATAAACGTGAAACGCAACACGCGTTTTTCGTTCTACTTAGTAGTTGAACTTCCTCAGACAAAAAAACTTTGGTCCAAAGCTCTTTTTAAATACATACATTGGTAATTAGTATAATTGGCCACCAATAATATATATACACAATTCACAATACAGTGATAAACTTGTAGTTTTAACATGACATTAATGGCACTAGCACTTTAAAAACATTATTGGTGGCCAATTATACTAATTACCAATGTATGTATTTAAAAAGAGCTTTGGACCAAAGTTTTTTTGTCTGAGGAAGTTCAACTACTAAGTAGAACGAAAAACGCGTGTTGCGTTTCACGTTTATCTGTGTTTTATTTTATGGTTACCAGTGTGAAAGCTGTTTGGAGAATAAAATTTCAAACTTTTGACAAGACTTTTAATAAGGAACTTAAAAAGTTTTTATACCGGTGAGGAGGTTCCGTTTCTGCTTTACTGGTTGCTCCAGCTTATGTCATTTCCTGGTTTGCTGATCCTTTTTTGTGCGACGTTTTGTATTAGCTGGTAACCGGACAGGCGAAATGGAAGATTCAACAGAAGGAGGCGATACCTCGCAAGGTAATCTCACACAATTGCTTGAATTGATCAATGCAAGGTTGGACCGCTTATCGGAGAGGGTCGATGGTGTAACCAGCTCCAGCGGACATCTGGGTTCTACACAAATTGGCGCGAGTACATCAACGGTTGATGCACAACCAGCTGGAAGTAACAACGGTTTGGCTCCACAACAACGAGATATGAATGGGACTAACAACGTAAATGTTAACCGTCGGAGTAACCATAATATGAATAATGGAACTGCTTTTAACATTGGTTCTTGGCTGAATAATGAACTCGATATGGATACATTCCAGGCAAGTAATGAAGCTACTAATTTAGCAGAAGATACCGGTTCATTTTTGGACAAAATAAAACTGTTTGACTTTAAATTATACAGGACAAAGAAACTGCAACTTGAATTAAACTATTTGAATAAATGTTTAAAGGAACAGATTGTTCCAAAAGGGTTGAGACACTACTCATACCCTGTTGGACTAGTACATGGTTCGGATTTTTTTAATGATTTGACTAGTCTATTTAATAGACATGGCTTGGAAGTAATTCGGTGTATGGTGACCCACTATCAAACTAATTTAGATTTATTAATAAAGGAGACTACAGTTTTGGAACAAGAAATTAAAAAAGATGTTGAATTTAATAGAAATGTTTTTGAATATGACAGAATTTTGTTGAGTATAACCCAACAAATGACAAAGTTAAAAAATAATAAAATAAAAAAACTACAAAGGGATTTAAAAGCGTACCAAGAAGGTGTAGCATACCCTAGACCTACAATAGCACAAAGAGCCCCAAGTAAACATAAGGGTCCTACCAAGCAACCCCCTTATATGGATCAAGGGGGGCAGCAGCCCATGAGTAACCCCTCTGATTTTGTAGATTCAGGGGGGCAGCTAGATTCTGAATTTGAAATTACTGAGAATGATATGTTTGAGGACGAACAAGGTTGTTCAAACAACCAGGATAACAACCAGCACGAATATCAAGTAGTTCAAAAAAACTACAAACGGGGGAGGGGGACAAACTGGAACATGAACCAGGGGCAGGGGTTCAAGAAGAAGTACAACACACGCAGCAACAACAACAATTACAAGTAACAGGAATAAAATTATATGAAATATTGCACAATAGGGAAGATGACTTTTACATTTATAATTTCACTGAATGTAATATTGATCATTTATTGGTGGAGCTATTTGCTAAGGGGCTTACATTTGTTCCATCCAAAAAATGTGATATAGCAGAGTTGCTGGTTGACTTCAAACTATTTATTCGTAAATTAAATCTAAACCTACTCTTTGGTGAACCATCGGAAATTGTGAATACCTTGAGAGTTACCAGTACGTACAACCCCCCACAGAACAACACGTTAAACATATTTGAACATCTATGTGAGAATGAATTTAGGCAAATTCTAAAAAATTCGAAAAACTTTCATTATAATATATCAATGGAAGAAAGAACTTTACTAAATCTGTTAAGGGAATTACCTATTAGGTTCATGAAACCTGATAAAGGTGGTGGTTTGGTGGTATTATATAAGAATGATTACTCTAATATTATGTTTGAACTGCTTGAAAGTAACACATATAAACTTGTTAGCAGAAATGAAATGAATCAAGCATTTAGGAGAATTAAAATGTTTTTGAGTGACTTATATTTAGATGGGTTACTAACAAAAGAACAGCATGATTATGTAACTATGTTGGCACCGAGGATCCCAAAGGTATTTGGGATACCCAAATTACATAAATCTGTCACTAACCCACCTTTCAGAACATTGGTAGACGCAAGACAATCTATCACTTATCCAAGTGCCAAATTAGTGGATTACTTGTTAAAAGAATATGTGAAAACAGAACACCAAATCCTTAAAGATTCATGGGATTTTTTACAACATATGGAAACTGCTAAATATGATGAGCAAGTTAACTTTCTAACCATTGATATAATAAATTTATACTCATGTATCCCACATGATTTAGGGATTGAATGGGTAGTTGACCATATTAGGGGAAAAGGGGCTGATAATAATGTTTGCCTATTGATTGAACAATTATTAGACATCATTTTAAGAAACAACTTTGTGTCATTTGAAGAAAAACTTTATGTACAGGAAATTGGTGTAGCAATGGGCTCTCCTGTAGGAGCTAGTTTTGCGAACTTGGTCCTAGCCCATTGGGAAAATAATTTTATTTTCAGTAGTTATTGGAAAGAAAAGTTGGGGAGTTACAAACGATTTTTGGATGATATCTTTATCTTATTTAAGGGTAATAAAAATGAAGCGGATCAGTTTGTAGAATTTTTAAATTCTACAACACCTTTCTTGAAGTTTACCTATACTTTTCAAGAAAATTCCACTAGTTTTTTGGATGTAGAATTGAAGAAAGATAGGAGAGGGCTTACAGCAAAAATATTTAGGAAGGCCACTTATTCTAATAGCTTTCTTCACTTTTCTAGTATGCATCCTCTTTTCCAGAAAAAAGCTGTCGTAAAGGGACAATTGGTTAGGGCAGCGAGGATGGTAACACTAGAAAGTGATTTTGAAGATGAATGTGAACTACTATATAGTATGTTTATAAAGAGGGCCTACCCCAAGTCATTTTTGGACAATATATTTCATGAAGTAAGAGAAAAAAGACATTCGGGTGTTTACTTGCCTATTTTGAAGAAAGGTATGGACACTAATGACCCTAGTATTAACATAATTATAGATGAACTGACTCCCACCAACCTGGAACATGATCATCCAGGAACAGAAATCTTAGAGAGAAGCACGACAAATAAAGGGGAGCCTAGCAATTTTTCAATTGCTTTCACATTTACATATTGTTTGGAAGCAATTGATATAGGTAAAATAGTAAGAAAATACTGGTGTTATCTTTTATTAGATAACACCGTCTCTAAAATATTAAATTATCACCCTGTAATAACATACCGCAGAGGTACAAATATGAAAAAGTTACTGGAAACAAAAACAGTCAAGTCAAAGGTAGGAGGGGGAACCAAGAAATGCGGGTCATGTAAATATTGTAAATACATTTTAACCTCAGATTCATTTACAATAAGATCAGTAACATACCATGTAAAAGGGTCATTTACTTGTAATTCTAAAGGCATAGTCTATTTGGCACAGTGTATAAAATGTCCGTCTTTCTACATTGGAAAGACGGACAGACGATTGCGTGACCGAATATACGAACATTTATACGCAATCACAAAATCAAAAGAAGAAAATGCTTTAGCTAGACATGCCAATAATAATCATGGCCACACCTTCTCCTTTATGATTATTGATGGAATAAATAGGTATCCTATAGAGAATAATGCTGTTAATGAAAACTTTTTAAAATTGGAGTTGGAAAAGAAAGAACTTGCATGGCAACTACGGTTAGCTGCCTGTAGTAAGCCAGGCATTAATGAAGCATGCTCAATAGCATGTATTTTAAAACTCAAAAACCTTATGAGATAATGGTAGAAGTAAAAACATCACCCAATTTCAACTATTGTGGTATATCGAATTGTAAAACATAGACATTATATAACACATTAGTTAGACATTAAAAGATTAATTGTGTTGTGTAGCTACTGTTTGTCTTGATTTTTAAGTAATGTTAAGAAAAATAAATTTTAAGGGAGGACAGAAATTAGTACAAAACTGTTCATGAGTTACATAGTTTTAATATATTATAATATATATAACTTATGTAAGTAATATTTATTTCCAAATAGAGTACATGCATATAAGTGAAGGAACCTTCAAATAGTTGGATAGCAGTTACTATTAGTTTTTAAACATGTATCTGTATAATAAATTATATTATAACAGTCAAACACAAAGTATTGAGTGAATGTAAGCAGCCAGAACCTTTCTATGATTGTCGTATTTTTTCTTGTATGATTTTATTTTATGAATGATGTATAACCTTCTAGGATTTGTGTCTTACAATTTCAGTACAATTTTAGTACAATTTGTTTTTAAATAATACAGTGATAAACTTGTAGTTTTAACATGACATTAATGGCACTAGCACTTTAAAAACATTATTGGTGGCCAATTATACTAATTACTAATGTATGTATTTAAAAAGAGCTTTGGACCAAAGTTTTTTTGTCTGAGGAAGTTCAACTACTAAGTAGAACGAAAAACGCGTGTTGCGTTTCACGTTTTCTGTGTTTTATTTTATGGTTACCAGTGTGAAAGCTGTTTGGAGAATAAAATTTTAAACTTTTGACAAGACTTTTAATAAGGAACTTAAAAAGTTTTTATACCGGTGAGGAGGTTCCGTTTCTGCTTTACTGGTTGCTCCAGCTTATGTCATTTCCTGGTTTGCTGATCCTTTTTTGTGCGATCTTCAGGATCTGTGCCCAAGAAGCACATGCTTAAAATGGCAGAAGATTTAATTACTTTGATTAGAGGTTCTTTGCCCCCTCCAGATAAGAGGCCTAGGGTGGAACCAGAGTTGGGGAGTTTTGAGCAGGCTTCAGATGTTTCAGAGTCTTCGGCTGAAGACTTGCAGGAGTACTCTCCTTATTCTGATTCTGATGCAGATGATTCCACTCCTTCTGCTTCTCCTCCAGAGGATTTTTCTTTTTCAGAGACTCTTCATTCCATGAGGGAACATTTTAAGTGGGAAGGTCAGGACTTCTCTGATTCCAGGAAAAGGCTTTGGGAATTTTTGCTTTTACCCCAGCATAGGCCTTTGGCTATACCTCCTGTTCTGGATGTTGTGGAAGATGTGTTTGCGGAGGCTTCACTTAATCCTGATTCTTTGCCTCCTGCTCCTGTTAAACCGGATAGGTATTATAGGGTGCCTGAGGCTCATAAATATCTTTATAAGAGTCCTAGGGCGGACCCAGAAACTGTTAGTCAGGGACCTAAGGGTGTCAAGGCCTCTGTTGTAAAAAAATCTGGTTCCTCCAGATAAAGAGGCCAGAGCTTTGGATAGATGGGGAAAGAAAGTCTATACTTCTTCCACCTTAGCTATGAGGGCTTTGAATTGCCAGTTTCACATGTTGAAATATCAAAACTATCTTCTTTCTCAACTGAAGTCTAAGGTAGATGCTCTGGCGGAAGGCATTGAGTGTAAGGAATTACAAGATTTGGTACATGTCTCTGAACAGGTGGGTAAGCATTCTTTACAATGTGGTTTTGATGCTATACAGGCCTCGTCTAGGGTGGCTGCCACTGGGTCAGTTCTTCGCAGGCACGCCTGGCTGAGGGATCAGAATTTGTCTGAACATGTTATGACAAGGATTTTGGATGCTCCTTTACAGTCTGATGTGTTGTTTGGTTCGCCTGTGGAGTCAGTCTTGAAGAAAATGGAAGACAAGGCTAAGTCTATGCAGACTGTTAAAGATTTTTGCAAGTCCAGCCTCCAGTTTAGTAGGAATTGGCCTGCTAAGGGGTGGACGTACCCTTCTTATGATTCACAGTCTAGGGGTAGATCTAGACGTGGTAGGGGCAGAGCTCAGAGCTCCTTCAGACCTAGAACAGGGAGTTCTCCTGCACAATCTTCTGGTGAGGGCAGGGGCCAGTCCTTTCGTAAACAGGCCCAATGACCTACCTTTTCAGCTGCCAGATCCTTCTTGCCTGGCAGCACCTTTGGGAGGAAGGTTGGCACTCAAGGAAAATTGGAGTTTGATTACCCAAGACAGATGGGTATTGGATATCATACACCAAGGTTACAGGTTTTATTTCCATACCTTGCCTCCTTTCAAAGGCATGCCGGACGTTCCTCCTCAGCAAAGACTAGAGGCTCACAAACAAATTTCTCTGCTGCTCCAAATAGGGGCCATACAACCGGTCCCTCTGCCAGAAGTGGGCCTAGGATTTTATTCTCGCCTGTTCCTAGTACCAAAGAAGGGGAACACGTGGAGACCAATTTTGGATTTATCTATCCTCAACACTTATCTGGGCATTCCCAAGTTCAAAATGTTGACGTTACAACAGCTTTTACCTCTGCTGGGCAAAGATCACTGGATGGTGACTCTGGATCTCAAGGAGGCTTACCTTCATGTTCCTATCAGGCTAAGTTGCAGGAAGTATCTACGTTTTCTGGCTGGGACTTCTCATTATCAGTTCTCTGCATTGCCCTTTGGCTTATCTACTGCCCAGAGTGTTCACGAAGGTTCTGGCTCCAGTGATAGCTTTCTTCAGGCTAAGAGGAATACAGATCTATCCTTATTTGGACGATTGCCTGATTCTGGCTCAAGGAAAGGACGAACTTCTTCATCATTTACACTATGTGATAGCAGTGCTAAGATGCCTGGGGTATTCTGTGAACGAAATAAAGTCCAGTCTAGTACCCTCTCAGGACATGTGCTTTCTCGGTGTGAGACTGAATACAGCATCCCAGATGGCCTTTTTGACCCCGGACAAACAAAAGAATCTTTCTCTTTACTTCCATCAATTGTCTCATCAGTCCAGGCTGACTGCAAGGACAGTCCTTCAAGCCTTGGGGTTCATGGCATCTTGTATTCTGGTGCTTCCCAATGCCAAACTGCATATGAGGAAGCTACAATGGTATCTCAAAAATGTATGGACACAGCACTGCCAAGATATGGGCACTGTCATTCAGATAATACCTTGCATTCAAAAGGAATTTTTGTGGTGGGCTCAGGAATGTCACCTAAACAAGGGACTCTCTGTGACCCGGCCAGAGGCGAGTCAGATTCTAACGACAGATGCCTCAGACAAAGCTTGGGGAGCTCATCTAAATGGAAAGTGGATACAAGACACGTGGCCTGCCAGACTTCTACATCTACATATCAACTTGAAGGAGATGTTAGCAGTCCAATTTGCATTAATAGCTTTCAAGGATTTACTTCTTCCAGGGCAGGTGTTGGTTCTAACAGACAACACAACTGTCATGTGGTACATCAACAAGCAAGGGGAACACATTCTTATCCTCTATGCAGACAAGCAATGATTTTGTGGGAGACTGCTCTCAGTTTACAGCTAAATCTTCAGGCAAGGTTTCTGCCGAGCACAGAACTCCTTAGCAGATGTGTTGAGCAGACAAATTATGGATCCCCACGAGTGGAAATTGGATCCTCATGTATTTCAGAAATTGACAGTGTCATGGGGAACTCCAGACATAGATCTGTTCGCTTCTCCACTAAACTACCAGCTGCCAAAGTTTTGCACAAAAAGTTTTCATCCCACAGCTTGGAAAGTGGATGCTCTTTCATTCAGTTGGAGCAATCTTCATGTGTATGCCTTTCCACCTCTGCCTCTCCTCCCAAAGGTACTTCTGAAGGTCAGACAGGACAAGCCAAAGATGATTTTAATAGCTCCAGATTGGCCTCGACAGCACTGGTACCCACTACTGAGAAGTCTGGTACGGGAGCCTCCATGGCCTTTACCTTCGATTCCACACCTGCTGTCTCAGGAGAACAGTCATTTACTCAATGTCAAACTTCACTCTCTTCACCTGACAGCCTGGCATATTCTGTTTTAAACCCTGGAGGGTCTCAGCTTCCACAGCAAGTTTTGAATGTTCTTTTGGAGGCCAGAAGGCCTAGTACAAGGAAAGTGTACGCAGGTAAATGGAAGAGATTTTTATTTTGGAGTGCAGCAAAGGCATTTGATGTTTCTAAGCCTAATTTAAGTGTGGCTCTTCAATATCTTACTGAGTTACTGGACAAAGGTTTGTCCTTCTCTTCTATTAAGGTTCATGCTGCAGCAATTTCTGCTCACTATGACTGTGACCCACCATTGTTTTCTCATCCTTTGTTTAAGCAATTCCTTAGAGGGGCAAAGAATGTAAGACCCCCACGGAGAGCTCCTACTCCTGCTTGGGATCTCAATTTTGTGTTGGAGAAACTCACTGTACAACCTTTTGAGCCTGCAGCTACTGCTGAGTTGAGATATTTATCATGGAAGACTGCTTTTTTGTTAGCCATTACCTCTGCGAGAAGGGTTTCTGAATTACAGGCCCTTATGGCAGTTGAGCCTTTCTTAATTTTCCATAAGGATAGGGTATCTTTGCGTACTAATCCTTCCTTTATGCCTAAAGTGGTTTCTAGTGTGGCTTTAAACCAAACTATTCATTTGCCTACTTTTTATGCAAACCCCCAAAATAAAGGGGAAAAGATTTTGCAGACTTTGGATATACACAGGCAGTTGCGATATTATTTGAGCAGAACTAAAGGGTTCAGGCAGTCTCAGCAGTTATTTGTTTCTTTTGCTTTGGGTTCTCAGGGCAAGCCTGTGTCAAAACAAACTATTTCTAAGTGGATTGGGTTTTGTATTGCTTTCTGTTATTCCCATCATGGTAAGGAGATTCCAGCTGGGATTAGGCCTCATTCCACTAGGGCTACTGCCACTTCTACAGCTTTTTTAAAGGGGGTGGCAACTAAAGATATTTTGGAGGCAGCTACTTGGAGTTCAGTGCATACTTTCTCTAAGCATTACCACCTTCCACTTTACTCTAAATCGAGGGCTGGTTTTGCCACTGCAATTTTACAGGGCATTTTGGCAGCTCCTACTGCTTTATAGGTTTGCCATCCTCCCTTATCTCTGCTTTGGGATTCTACCCAAGTGTAAGGACTGCAGCAATGCGAGATGAAGAACATAGTACAGTTTTGTACCTACCATAAATGTAGATGTTCGAAGATCCACATTGCTGCAGTCCAATTTACCCTCCCTCCTTCCCTCTGTAGTTAGAGGCGGTTGTGTGGTTTGGGTTGTACATATTGTGAATATTGTATATATTGTACATATGGTTAGTACAAGGGTGGTTGGTTGTTTTTTGCTGTCTTTTGGTTTTGACCTTTCTGTTTAGGGTCTTCTGACATCTGGGGCAAGAAAAGACTGAGGATATGACGTCGGTCATGCGCATTTGTACCCTGACGTCCTGATGTCAGTCTTAAGCGCCTTGACCGACGTCAGCCTAATACTTTGATATTCGGGCCGACCGAGGACAGCGGACTACCCAAGTGTAAGGACTGCAGCAATGTGGATCTTCGAACATCTACAGTTATGGTAGGTACAAAACTGTACTTTCTCCCTCTCGGAGCCTCGGCGCAGGTGAGTTCGGCTCAGACATCGGCCTTGGAGCCATCCCTCTCGGTGCCGGGAGAGGTCCTTATCTCTTCGGAGCGGGGGCCTTCTTCTCTGCCTGATAGGGGTGCTTTTGAGGTCATGAGTGTGCTGGCCCCTGTGCCTGTTCCTCGGTCGGCTCCCTCAGCTCCTCCCACTGTAGTGCCTACTACGGTCTCTACCCATCCTCTCGACCCTGACTGCAGAGATCCTACGCCTCAGGGGCCCCCATTGGGAGCATCCTCCTCTTCTGAGGCCTCCATCAGGGGAGCCCCCTCGGAAGAGGAAATGTAAGAGGAAGCATCTGGACTCCCCTGAGTCAGTCACATCTGATACAGACTTGGATGAGTCGGAAGGGTCCCCAAGATCCCCCTCTGAGGATGTCTCCTTCTCTGACATCCTTGAGATCCTCAAGCAGAGGGGGAACTGGTCTACCCTCAATCCTTCCAAGGACGAGCCGGTCTACCTAGAGGCATTTGGTTCTTGCCCTTCCACCTCCTGGGTGTCTCCGCCCTTTGTCCCCCTTATGGAAGTGGTGGCCAGGAAGGCATGGACGGTCTCTGACTCTATGGAACCTACCCCGCGGAGGCCGTTAAAATTTATCACAGCCCCTGCTGATACAGTTTTTGACCAAGGGTGTCCCTGTTGATGCCATGGTGGTGGCATCAGCCACTAAGAAGGAACTGGCTGATCCTTCGGTACCTATCCATCCTCCTAATAAGGAATCTAGGACCATGGATAGGTACGGCAAGTGGATGTTTTCTTCAGCGACCTTTACCATGCGGTCGCTGAATTACTTATGTCATTTCACCCATCTTCAAAGAGACTTGCTCAGAGAAATGGGTGACAGTCTACAGGATCTAACAGCTGCGGGGTCTCAGGACAAAATCAACTCCCAGCTGGCAACCCTAAACTCGATTGTTAACTCCTCCATGCGGCTTATTTCTTATGCGGCTGATGGGGTGAGTAGGGCTGCAGGCATAGGTGTGGCCTTAAGACGACATGCCTGGGTGCGGCTTTGTAACTTTGCTGACCCCTTTAAGGCGTCCTTCAACTCTCCCTTTGATGGTTCGGCGTTGTTTGGACCTCAGGTGAAGGATATTTTGACCAGATGCAAACAAGACTGCAAGACTCTCTCTGCCGTGGGAATCCGTTTTTCCACCCCATCCAGACCATACCCCAAAGGTCAGAAGGGTGGAAAAATGTGGTTCCGTAAACCACAGGGAGTTGCGCTGGACGCACGAGGCGAGTTCCCCTCTAGAGGGGGGGGGCAACAATAGACGCCGCCCCAGGGGCAGAGGGGGTCCGTAGAACCAGGGTAGCAGAGAAGCTGTCTCTGGCCAGCCCTTCCAGCATCCCTGAGAAGCTGCCCGACTGTCCACCTTCGGAGGCAGTCGGGGGAAGATTATCACTGTACCCAAAAGCCTGGCTTTCCCTTATCGAAGACACATGGGTACGGTCGATCATATCCGAGGGTTACAAAATTCCCTTTGTCCACACCCCAAAACAGCCAAACAGGCCCCTTCCATATGTTCCACCCGGTCTGAGGGAACAAGCAGTATTAGAAATCTCAAAACTGCTAAGAAAAAGGTCCATCCAGCCAGTCCCAGCAGACCAGCAAGGATCTGGAATCTACTCAAAGTTCTTTAGTACCAAAAGACAGGGGACTGGAGACCAATTTTGGATCTCAGCAGCCTGAAGTTTGTTCAAAGAACGAAGTTTCGGATGGTCACGCTGCAGTCCATTCTACCCTTTTTGGGTCAGGACCATTGGATGTTCTCTCTAGACCTTCAGGATGCGTACTACCACATCAAAATGCACAAGCGCTCCAGGAGGTTTCTCCGCTTCCAGCTGGGAGCCAGTCACTACCAGTTCAGGGCCTTGCCCTTTGGTCTCACTACAGCCCCCCCAAGTGTTCACCAAATACATGGCAGTGGTTACAGCTCATCTGAGGCGTCAAGGATTCCAGGCGTTTCCATATCTAGACAACTGGCTCCTTACCGCCACCACCAGGCGTCAACTTATTCAGTCCAGAGATTACACCATTCAGATTTGCGAACAGCTAGGTATCTCCATAAACTTCGAAAAGTCTGCCTTGTCAGTCTATTACCTTCATAGGTGCCATATTAGACACAGTCGAACTCTCTGCAAAAGTGACTGCTCAAAGAATCTAGATATTCGCGAACATGTTCATATCCTGCTTCAGAACAACAAAATTCAGGCCAAGTTTGTACTGAAGACTCTAGGTCTCATGGCGGCTGCCATTACGTTACTTCCCTTAGCTCGCTTCCATATGTGACTCCTGCAATGGATGCTCTTCTCTCAGTGGTCCTTCCAGCAGCTCCCGATGTCACACTACATTTTGATAACCCAGTTATGTAAGAAACGCCTGTCTTGGTGGATGGTCTCCCTTCAAGTGACTCTGGGCAGACCCTTCGTTCCCCCCCCCCCCCTGGTTGCTACAGTGACAACGGATGCCTCCCTGATCGGGTGGGGGGGGGGGGCATTTTCAGGGCAGGATGGTCCAGGGCACTTGACAACCTTTTGAGTGCCACCTGCACATCAATGTCCTAGAGATGAGAGCAGTTCTTTTAGCATTGGAAGCCCTTCAGGACTCTCTTCCCATCAGGACGATTGCAGTTCAAACGGACAATATGTCCGTAGTGTGGTACATCAAGCAGGGCGGAACCAAGTCCTATCCCTTATGTCGAGAAGCACCCAGACTTTGGCAGTGGGCGGTCTCCTCTCAACGGTTTCTGATGGCAACGCATATCCCCGGGAAGTCCAACGTCATAGCAGACAGGCTGAGCAGAGCCATTCTCATGCCGCACAAGTGGTCTCTCAAGCAGTCAGTAGTGGAAAAAATTTTCAGAAAATAGGGTCAGCCTTGCTGCGATCTTTTCACTACACCCCAGAACAGCAAATGCCACGAATTTTTCACTCTTCCCTCTTCCTGGTCACTCCCCCAGAGACGCTCTAGTCCACGATTGGCCCTGGGGTCTCCTGTACGCCTTTCCCCCCTTTCCATTAATCACTCAGTTGATTCAGAAAGCTACCGCCTTGAGATCCACAATGATCCTCATTGCTCCATACTGGCCTCGACCAAATATGGTTTCCGTTCCTGCATCGTTACCTCTTGGAGCAGCCCTGGGATCTGGACCCAGTTCCAGATCTCTTGACCCATCAGTCGGGCAAGCTGCACCAATCTCTCCCCTCTCTCAACCTCACAGCTTGGTTGCTCCACTTCCAGCCTTAGCCAGGGTTCCCTTTATCTCCCATTCGGTATGCGACATCATTTTAGCTTCTCACAAATCTTCTACCAGGAGGATTTATGCCAGCAAATGGAAGCGTTTTTCCTTCTGGGCAAAATCTAGGAACATAGACCCATTTGTGGCTCCTATCCAATCGGTCTTAGATTTTTTGGCCAAACTCTTTCATTCGGGTTCTTCTTCCTCCACTATCAGAGTCCAGTTAGCGGCCATTTCAAATTTTCATGTTGGCTTGTCAGAGTCCTCCATTATGTCTCGTAAACTTTGTAAAGCATTCCTTAAAGGTATCTTTTTACTTAAGCCCCTGGTTAGACATCCCCCACCGCAGTGTGATTTGAATCTAGTTTTAACCTCCTTGATTCTCCCTCCCTTTGAACCTGCGACTTCTTGTTCCTTGAAGTTACTCTCATGGAAAACTTTGTTTCTATTGGCCATAACCTCTGCGAGGAAAGTCTCAGAACTTCACGCCCTTTGCGTTCGTCCTCCTTATCTGGTTTTCCATAAAGATAGTGTGTCCCTCAGAACTAACCCCTCCTTTTTACCCAAGATATCTTCTGAGGCAAATCTAAACCAGACTATCGATCTCCCAGTTTTCTTCCCTAGTTACTCTGACAAGAGTGGAATAAAAGTTGCATTTCTTGGATGTTCATCGCCAACTCCATTACTACCTGGATAGAACCAAGCAAATTAGGAAATCTGACCAGCTCTTCCTATCTTATGCTGAAGGGAAGAAAGACCTTCCAGTTTCCAAAGTAACCCTTTCTAGATGGTTGGTCTCTGTCATCACTTTCATCTATGAACTGAGGCGTCAAAAGCTTCCTTCAAGACCTAGAGCCCATTCAACTAGAGCCTTAGCTACATCTATAGCCTTTCAGGACAGGTTGCCTTTAGATTCAGTTTGTGCGGCAGCCACATGGGCCTCTCCCCATACCTTTATTTCTCATTACAAATTGGACATGGCCTCCAGAAGCCGAGCTAACTTTGGGTCCACCGTCCTCAAGAGTCTGTTCCAACGAGCCACCCAGGGTTGAGCTGCTAGGGATGCATTCCCATCGAGCAAGAATGAAGGTGAGATTGACAACTTAACATTGAGAAGTTATGTACCTACCATAACGTTCCATGTTAGTTGTCGTCTTCTCGCCTTCTTTCTTGCGTCCCGCCCTCCAGCCCCCTAGCCTGGACAGACCGATAGGATCCTACGGAGCCTTCCTTTTTTGCCCAGAATGGTCTCCAGTGGTTATCCTTTCCTTGGGATGGCTATCTATATGGGTGTGCCATTCTCTCCTTTGTTCTGGGGGCAGAACTGCTATAGTGTTGGCTATCAAACGAGATCTGGGTAGTTAGCGCCTAGCATTGTGGGATACAGGGTTACCTCGAGCCGGTAAAAATAGCTCTCGAGCTTTGGTATAAGCAGAGTCTGAGCCGAGGATCGGCTCCGAACCATCCAGCAAGGAAGGAAGGCGAGAAGACTACCACTAACATGGAACGTTATGGTAGGTACATCTCATTTTAGTGTAGGGGAAGACATGCATGCTTGTCATTTTTGGGTACGTTGTCGTTAATGATAGCAGCACTTCTGTGAACTGCTTACATAAAGCACACATGTAGGGAAAGGAGTCCCACCTTCAGTAACAAGACTAAGGCCTGTGGCTATTGGAACTTCTTGCATGGAAGTGTCCTAGGCTGCTGTTGGTCTTGTCCCTTAGTGTAGCTTTGGTACCCAGCATCTCCAGATTGTTGCTGTGCTTCAGCTTGGACAGCTAAAATGGCCATAGGCTGCTTGTTAGTGTTTTGACCCCCCCCCCCCCAAAAAAAAAAAAAAAAAGTCTTCCCGATTTTTTTCTTGTTGAAGTCTGGCGATTTTGGGGCACTTTTGACAACTTTAAGAAAACTCAGTTTTTTTAAAATAAATAGTTTCATTTACTCATTATTACGGATGTTTTTTTTTTCTTGTTTGAAATTGTGGAATGTTCCTTTTGCCGTTCTGCTTGTGGAAACAGAAATCCTGTGCAGGACAAAGCTGTTCTTACTACATAGATAAGGGGTTTAACATTTGGCACCACTACATTTTTCTGCAGTTTACCTCTTAACAGCAAACCATTGTAATAACCAGCTGAGACTGCTTCAGTACAATTATTCTAGAGACAAGAAGTAGTAGGCACCTCCCTTTTGGTATTGAAAGAGTTGTCATTTGTGAAGTTATCTTAAATAGTACTGAGCTCATAAAGATCACAAGACCAAGCCTGTTTCTCTCATGTCAAAAATCATTTTGATGAAAAGCTTTTTGCTGTTTCAAAATGCCCTCCTTTTTATTCAGATGCATAGATCTCTGTTTTTCAAATGTGTGGATACCCAGGTCTTGTATTGTCTGTTTGGGCATTAGTACTGCTGGTAAAGTTTTGGATCTTTACCTTTCAAGCATTTTACTCCAGGAACATAATCTAACTCTGGGATGAGAGTCAGGGAGACGAACAGTCGACAGCAGCTTTTTTTTTCTTCAAAAACATATTTATTTCGTTTTCATTATAAACATACGCAAATGCACATATAACAAATGCAATCAAACAAAACTATTTACAATATTTACATTCATCCATGAGAAGTTATCAGTATTTGTTCAAAAGGTTTCCAATTTTTGCCATGCTATTTTTTTGAGTAATGTTATGAGTTCTATAACAAATGATTTGCAGTTTTTTGCAAACAAACTTTTGCTAATTTAATAAATTCTTTAAACAACAAATCTTATTCACTTTTCCAGTTAAAAGTAATTTTTCTGGCAATTGCAAGAATTGATCAGAGTAACTGAATCTGAGATTTAGGCAGTACATTAGGGATAGGAACATTGAATAGGATTAGTGAGTTAGAAATATGACAGTTATCAGACCATAAAGCCTTTACAAAATATATGAAGTCTTTCCAGTATTGAACAACCTTTCTACATTCAATGTACATGTGAACCCAGTTGGCCTCTAGTAATTAATCACATTTCCAACATTTACTTTCACTGTTTTTGAGTAGACCGCGGTGGTGCAGCGGTTAGTGTGGTCTCCTCACAGCAAGAGGTTCTCCCGTTAGATTCTCGGTTGGAGCGCCTTCTGTGTGGAGTCTGCATCTCGTCCCTGCGGTTGAGTGACGTCTAAAGACATGCATGCATGTAGGTATCTGCACGAGTGGGTGTGCTTTCTTTGAAGGTTGGGGGTTGGACATTGGGCTGGCAACGCGGCACCATAAAAAGTCCACTCCAATCATTAGCGGCCGGAGTTCTGCTGTGGCGACCCCTAACTGGGAAAAGCCAAAAGACTTCCACTGTTTTTGAGTACAAGATTGATTTTGTGTAGTATAGAAACTCCTATTCATAAATTTCCATACACAGATTTCAGTAACAGTTTTTTGGATTAGTCAGATATTTGTTTTCCGTTAATCTTTACATAGCAATTCCAAAAGTCTGAGTCCGACTTTAGTGCATCTTCTCTTAGTATATTACAGATAAATGAGATACTTAATATTTGATGATCTGTCTTTTTTCAAGACGCCTACTAAAAATCGGGATTAAACTAGGTATAGATTCAGTCTGTAAGCTGATTGATACTCATTCAGTTTTCTATAAACTGCCGTACTGAGTGTATAAACAACCAACTGTCTGGACTATTATCAAGACTACGTAGAAGAGCGTTTACTGGTTTAATATTCTTATTTGCAGTAAACTGATGCCAGAATATAGTTATTTTCCTTGAATTTTTGCATCGCATTTATGAAAGAAACTAGGCAGTCAGGGGAGTATGCTATAGGGAATATAAGAAATTGTAATTGGAACATTGAACAATTCCTATCAATTGCATTTTTAAAGTTATTAAATAGTTGATTAATGCTGTAAGAAAAAGATCAGACTTATTAAACAAAATTAATGTAAAAGCCAATGAACTCTTATTCCCCATTGTTTAAATTGATTTTCTGTAGTTCTGATATCAGTTAATGAATCTCATGTATTATTTTCCAAGTAGGTGAGTTCCAATGTAGTAATACATTAATTATAACTAATTTGGAATAAAGATCTAAGCTAGGGAATGCTATCCTATTACTGTTTCAAGCTTTAGTGTGCCATTTATATGCAAGGTTTTAAGGAGAACCATAAAAATGTAAGTAGCATGGAATGTAATCTTTTAAATAAGTTTTTGGGAGGGGTGGTATCAATGACTGTATATAAAACAACATTTTAGGTAAAATTATTTTAGAGAGCCTATCCTCCATTGTGAACATTTTATTCCATCTTTTGATTAGTTCACTAATGGTGGTTATTGCAGTTTAGTTTAATAGACTCTTTCCATGTACTCTCAATACTGACACCCAAGTATTTTCTATTAAATCATTTTACCAATTAAACAGACTATTCTCTTAGGTTTTTGTTGATCTTTTTGTTAATTAGTAATGTTTTGGATTTATTATGATTAAATTTAAGCCCTAAAATTCTTTCAGACTTATTTAAGGTGTTGATAACATCATGCAAAGAACCATCAATATCACCCAACTTTAACATATCAACAAATAATTGTATGTTAGGACAATAGTCCTTATTAACTTGAAGCCTTTTATATTTTGCTGGTCTCTGATATATGTAGCAAAAGGTTCCATTGAAAGAGCAAACAATAATGGTGACAAAGGACAACCTTGTCTAGATGTTCTTCGTGTTTCACTGTTGCAGTCATTACATTTGGGTAATCTGCTGGCAGGTTGCCTTCATTCGGCATGATTAACAAAGTCTTGGGTCCTGCGTCAGTTGCTGTCCCTTCTTCTATGTCAGGTTGTCAGGGGTATAAAACATGCAGCCGATGCCATTACATCAGTCTTTCTTGCCGCGCAGTGCCTGAAGCAGAAGCAGTTTGCAAGTGCTGGTCGGCCGACTCCTGAAATTTTTGTTTTTGAGTTTCAGAACCAAAGCCTTCAACTAAAAGCCAAGTACCCCATTGGGGAAACTTTTTCTTGCTCCTTACCGATGTCAGTAATAGTTAATAATTGTATTACTTGTGGGAAGCAAATACCTCATATGTATTTTCATTTGTACTGTATTCCTTGCCTAGGCCCTGACCACAACGTGCCTTGCTGTCGGTTTTGTGCTAAATTTAATCAACGTACTATTAAACGTCTGTATATTTTTGCTTCTAAATAATTTGGCTAGAGATTCAACTTTCCAGAAATGTCAGTTAGCAATAAGACTACCGGAATACCTAAAAAAAAAAAAAAAAAAAACACGCAAAGAAAAAGACCGTTGAGGTCCAAAACCGACAACGAAGCTTCTAAGCCCATTGCCGGTTCGCCGGTACTCAGCAGCCCCTGATACCCACTACTTTTGATTCGCAGGCCTCTACTGAGACCAATTCGGAGTCTGGTATGCCGTGAGATACTGTAAGTATTGAACCGCAGATGTCTCCACCTTTGGGCCCGGAGCTGCTGAGCAGGCACCGGCTTCTGAGTGTTTTCAGGCCTAAAGATTTGTGTATTAAACCGACACCATCTTCAAAACTAAGGCCAAAAACTACTTCTATGTCTAAGAAAACTGTGCTTGGGCCCACCTGTACAGACCCCAATGCATAAAAAACAAATGATCAAAATGGCTGAGGATTTAATTACCTTGATCAGGGGTACCCATCTGCCTCCTGCTAAGAGGCCTAGGCAAGGCGCTGACTATGAATCATCAGATCAGGTTTCTATTTCTTCGGATTCTTCTTATGATCAGGAATTATCTATTCCCACTTACGAGGACTATGATGCAGAAGATTCCATCCCTTCTGCTTCTCCTCCTGAGGATTTTTCTTTTGGAGAAACTTTGCATACCTTAAGGGAACACTTTTCAGTGGGAGAGTCAGGATTTCTCAGAATCTAAAAAAAGACTTGGGGATTTCCTTTTTCCTCAGCATAGGCCTTTGGCTATATCTCCTGTTCTAGACATTGTTGATGTTTTCTCAGAGTCCAGTATGACTCCTGATTCCCTGCCTCCAGCTCCTAGTAAGCCAGATGGATATTACAGGGTTCTTGACTCCCACAAATTCCTCTTTAAAAGCCCTACTGCTGACCCTGAAACCATTTCTCAGGGTCCCAAGGGCGTTAAGGCTTCTACTGCTAAAAATCCTACCCCTTCTGATAGAGATTCCAGGGTGCTGGATAGATGGGGTAAGAAGATTTACACGTCTGCAACCTTGGCAATCAGGGCTTTAAACTGTCAATTTCATATGCTTAAATATCAACAGCATGTCATGGGTTTACTTAAGCAGAAAATTATGTTGATTTCTGACTGTGTGGAAAGCAGAGTTGCAGGATTTATTACAGTCAGCTGAACAAGTTGGAAAACATACTTTGCAATGTGGTTTGATTCCTTGGAGGCCTCTTGCAGGGCTGCTGTAACTGGATCTGTGATAAGAAGGCATGCTTGGCTCAAGGAGCAAAATCTGCCTGACCATGTTAAAGCAAAATTATTGGATGCTCTTTTACAACAGGACAGTCTATTTGGTAATGATGCTGAAGACGTTGCGAAAAAGATGGAAGATAAAGCTAAATCTATGCAAACTGTAAAAGATTTCCTACAAGTGCAGCCATCCAGGTTCAGTAGGCACTGGTCTACTAAGAAATGGTTCTTTCCAGTACCCACTAGAGCCGCTCTGGTCAAACCCAGACATCCCAAAGGCTCCAGGTTTCAGTCCCAAGGAACGTAAAGAACAAAGCAATGAGGTGCCTCCACCTCCAAATCTGGAAGTAACAAGGCACCTTCCTATGGTAAACAGTCTCAATGACTTTCCACTGCAAACACCAGGCACTTATCTTTTGGTCGCCCCTTTTGGGGGAAAACGGGAACTTCATGCACGAAACTGGCAACTAATTACCCAGGACAGATGGGTTTTAAATACATCTCCCAGGGATACAGATTTCATTTCCACACGGTGCCAATCACAAATGGATGGCCAGATGTCCTTCAAGGATGCATCTGCAGTCCTCACATATGGGTTGCCCTGCCTCAGGCAGCCCTTCGGTCGGCCGGATTCCAAAGTCTGGGTCCGGCGTCGGCTGATGTCGCCCCTTCCCGGACGTCAGAGCGCCTGGGGTATAAAAGCGTCAGCCGACGCCATCTTCCTCAGTCTTTCTTGCCGCGTGGTGCCCGAAGCAGAAGCAGTTCGCAAATGCCGGTTGGCCAGCTCCTGTAATTCAGCTAAACCGAAGACTTCAAAAGCTAAGTACCCCGTTGGTGACTCTTTCTTGCCTCAGCCGATGTCAGATAAAATTAATGATTGCTTAACTTGTGGGAAACAAATACCTCATAAGGATTTCCACTCTTACTGCCTACCTTGCCTAGGCCCAGACCAAGACGTCTCTGCCTGTTCCGCCTGTGCTTCCTTCAACCGACGCACTCTAAGAAGTCAGTCGGAGTTTGCAGAGGAATTTTTTGGGGCTAGTTTTGCTTACAAAATGCCGTTGGAGACTCCGACTTTTCATTTAATAAAGAAACGGAAGGACAAGGACTGACACGCGGTCCGCGGTTTCGGCTGAAACCACGGCCAGGCCTACCGCGAGTGTCTCTGTGTCTGCTGAAACAGAGTCCTTGGTACTACCGTCCACAGAAACCGTACAACCGACAACCTCTGCCCCTGAGGCCACTACTGTATCGGTTGTTGAATCTCCTTTGGAATCTGGTGTCCAGGAACCATCCGACACCATTCCCTTAGACAAAACTACATCAGCACGTGGTGCAGCCAGGCCTCCTGCATCCATGTCTATTAAGGCATTCTCTAGGGCTAAAGCTGCTAAACACTCAAAATCTATGCCTCCCAGGGTTATCCCTCGGGGACCCACTACAGGTTCTCAGATCCTTAGTCTAGCATAGGACCTTATTTCATTAATTAGGGGCTCTCAACCTCCTGCAGAAAAAAGGCCCAGGGTTGAGCCCTCTGATCCTCTCCTCAGATGAGGCCTCTGATGGCTCTGCTCTCTCGGACTACCAGGAGGAGGCTTTTTCGGCCTACGAGAATTCAGATGCAGAGGAAACTATCCCTTCGGCCTCCCCTCCTGAAGAACTGTCTCTTGGGGAAACTCTGCACACTATGAGGGAGCATTTCCAATGGCAGGGCCAGGAATTCTCTGATTCCAGGAAGAGATTAAGGACCTTCTTGCATTTGCCTCAGCATAGACCTTTGGCTATTCCCCCTGTTTTGAATGTCATTGATGATGTGTACTCTGAATCTAGCACAACCCCTGACACACTCCCTCCGGCTCCTGCCAAACCCGATAGGTACTGCAGGGTCCCGGAATCACATCTTTTCCTTTACAAGGCCCACTCTGCTGATCCAGAAACCATTTCCCAGGGCCCTAAAGGGGTTGCAGCTGTCACTACAAAAAATCCACTCCCCTCTGAAAGGGAGTCCAGGGCTTTAGAGCGATGGGGTAAAAAAGTGTATACTTCTGCTACCCTTTCTATGAGGGCTTTAAACTGTCAATTTCATATGATACAGTACCAAGAATATTTGTTAGATGAATTGCATAAAAAGCTGTCTTCACCTGAACCCCTAGATCGCAAATCACTTCAGGATCTGGTACATAACTCTCAACAGGTTAGCAACCATTTCTTGCAGTGTGGTTATGATTCATTGGAAGCTTCATGTAGGTCAGCTATGACAGGTGCAGTCATACGTAGGCATGCTTGGCTGAAGGAACAATCTTTGCCAGACCATGTTAAAGCAAAGCTTCTGGATGCTCCACTGGAAAAACAAAAGTTATTTGGCTCCACTGCTCAGGAGGTCTTAAAGAAATTTGAAGAGAAGGCAAAATCTGTACAAACAGTCAAAAATTTTATGCAAGTCCAACCACCAAGATTCAGCAGAAATTGGCCTTCCAAGTACTGGTCCTTTCCAGACACAGACAGATTTCAGAGAGGCAAGAACAGGCGTGCCAGAGGTAGAGGGCAAGCTAGAGGCTCCTACAGAGGACGTCAATGGCAGCCTCCCAACCAGAGAGGTAGTGCAGGGCCTACAACTGCTGCACAGGGACAGACTCAATGACTTTACTTTGACACCGCCAACCAGGGCCCAATTGGAAGCACCTTTGGGTGGAAAGCTTTCCTTATTTTCAGAAAATTGGCACATTATTACAAGGGACAAATGGACACTACAAATAATAGACAAAGGATACAGGTTCCATTTCCACACATTACCGAAAAGAAAAGGCAAGCCAGACCTGCCACCAAATCAAAGGGCAGAGGCTTTGAAACAAATCTCCAACTTAATGGAAATGAAAGCAATAGAAAATGTTCCCCTCTCAGAAGAAGGCCAAGGATTTTATTCCAGACTCTTCCTTGTTCCAAGAAAAGAAAAGCAATGGAGGCCTATTCTCGACTTGTCAGCACTAAATACTTATCTCTTTGTGCCAAAATTCAAAATGCTGACTCTACAGCAACTCCTTCCCATGCTGGGCAAGGGGTCTTGGCTGGTAACTCTGGACCTCAAGGAGGCATACCTGCATGTCCCTATCAGACAAAGCTTCAGAAGACACCTCAGATTTCTTGCAGGTTCAGAGCATTATCAATTCTCAGCATTGCCCTTTGGTTTATCTACTGCGCCCAGAGTATTCACGAAATGCCTGGCATCAGTAATTGCACACTGCAGACTTCAGGGGATGCAAATATACCCGTATCTGGACGACTGCCTTATACAAGCGGACAGCCAACAAATTTTGGTAAAACACTTGAATTATGCCAGCTATCTTCTTCAGGCCTTGGGATATACAGTCAACATTCACAAGTCAAGACTTGTACCATCCCAAAGAATAACTTTTCTGGGTGCGGATCTAGACACAACCACCCAAATGGCTTTCCTCACAGAAGAAAAACAAAACCAACTACCGGATTACTTCAAAAACCTGTCAAGACAAACTCAGCTGACTGCAAGGAAAATCCTGCAGGCCCTGGGTTACATGGCTTCTTGCATTCTTCTGATTCCTCAAGCAAGGCTACATATGAGGAAACTCCAATGGTACCCAAGGAGTTTATGGACTCAGCACAGTCACAGCTTGGAAACTTTGATACCACTCATCCCATGCCTTCAAAGGAAATTTCTGTGGTGGGCTCAAGCAAGCCAGTCAAACAGGGGTTTGCCCTTCAGCAAACCAATAGCCAGCCAAACCATTACAACGGACGCTTCAGACCACGGATGGGGAGCGCACATGGAAGGAAGATGCATTCAAGGATTACGGTCACAAAAAGAGCTGCACATGCACATAAACCAAAAGGAAATGCTGGCAGTGATGCATGCAATCGAGGCCTTCAAGTTATTTCTACATCAAGGCCACCTGCTAATAAGGACAGACAACACTACAGATGTTCTTCGTGGTTCACTGTTGCAGTCATAACTGTAGGGTGTTCCTGCCGGCAGGCAGCCCGAGGTCTGCCAGAATTCCAAAGTCTGGGACCGGCGTCTGCTGTACCAGCAAGTACCCTGAAGTCAGAACGCAGAGGTATAAAGCTGACAGCAGACGCCATCTTCTCCAGTCTTTCTTGCCGTGCGGTGGAAAGCAGCTCACAAGTCGTTGGTTGGCGCATTCAGGACAACGTGCTTTGATTGTTGTTGGTCCGAAGTTTTCTACTTCTCTTCTCAAGCTAAGTACCCTGTTGGGGAAACTTTTTTCTTGCTCCTCCGATGTCAGAAAAAGTTAATTGTATATCGTGTGGAAAACAAGTACCTCCTAAAGATTTCCACTCTTACTGTTTACCTTGCTTAGGCCCTGACCACGACGTTTCTTGCTGTTGGTTCTGTGCCAGGTTTAATTCTCGCACTATCAAGCGTAGGTACGATTGGGCCTTGAATTATTTCGGTAGACGATTCAATTATAGGATGTCGTCGGATACTTTACCGACAACCGGAATTCAAAAGAAACGCAAGGACAAGGATAGGCCTCCGAGGTCCAAACAAGATACTTTGCAGCCGGAGCCAGCTTCGGGTTCGGCGGTTGTCAGTGAGGCGCTTTTGCAGCCCCTGTCGTCCGCCACTTCGGAACCGATGGCCGACACGGACTCCCATGGGGAGCCTTCTAGGCCTAGTATTTTATCTGCTGCAGGACCTTCGGACGTCGCTCCTTTAGATGGGTCAGGAACCGCTGTGCAGGTACCGGCTTCTGAGGGGGTTTTCAGGCCTTCTCGTATCACTATTTCTACAAAGGCAAAGTCAAAGGCTCCTGTTAAAACCAAGGGTTTCTTCTCAAGCTTCCTCGGATACAGCTCCCAAGTCCCAGAAGCAATTACTACGGATGGCTGAAGATTTATTGACCATGATTAGGGGTTCTCACCCTCCTCCAGAAAAAAGGCCTAGACAGGATATTCCTTATGATTCATCTGATCAGGCTTCTGTGTCTTCTGTCTCTTCCTCTGACCAGGATTATTCTTTTCCTCCTTATGAGGATTCTGATGCAGAGGAGTCTATTCCCTCTGCTTCTCCCCCTGAAGATTTCTCTGATGCAGAGGAATCTATTCCCTCTGCTTCTCCCCCTGAAGATTTCTCTTTTGGGGAAACCTTACATGAGATGAGGGAGCATTTTCATTGGGAAGGTCAGGATTATTCTGCTTCCAAGAAGAGACTTGGGAATTTCTCCTTCTCCCTCAACACAGACCTTTGGCTATTCCTCCTGTACTTGATATTGTGGATGATGCTTTTTCTGAAGCTAACCTGAGTCCTGATTCCTTGCCGCCTGCTCCTTCTAAGCCTGATAGATTTTACAGAGTCCCTGACTCCCATCAATTCTTATTTAAGAACCCTTCTGCTGATCCTGAAACCATTTCTCAGGGTTCTAGGGCTGCTAAGGCCGCCTCATCTAAAAATCCTATTCCCTCTGAAAAGGATTCTCGTGCCTTGGATAGGTGGGGCAAAAAGGTTTACACTTCTGCTACTCTTTCTATTAAAGCTTTAAATTGCCAGTTTCACATGTTCAAGTATCAGCAATTTCTTTTGTCTATTTTAAAGCAATGGCTGTCTACCTTTCCTGCATGTGAAGAGGACAAGGAATTACAGGATGTATTGCATGCAACTGAAAAAGTTAGCAAACATAGTTTACATTGTGGTTTTGATGCCTTGGAAGCTTCTTGCAGGGCCGCAGCCTCTGGAACTGTTATCAGGAGACATGCTTGGCTTCGGGAGCAGAATTTACCTGAGCAGGTTAAGGCTAAACTGTTAGATGCCCCTGTTCAGCATGATGTTTTATTTGGATCCAAGGCTGAGGATATTAAAAAGATGGAATAAAAAGCAAAATCTATGCAGACTGTTAAAGATTTTTTACAAGTTCAGCCTCCTAGATTTTCTAGAAATTAGCCCTCCAAAAATTGGTCCTTTCCCACGTCTGACAGGCCTCAAAGGGGAAGATATAGACGCTCCAGAGGTCGGGCTCAGGCCTCTTACAGGTCAAGACAATGGACTGCTTCTTCACCTAGAAGGGGAGAAGACAGACCTCAATCACAAAAGAAGCAGACCCAATGACTCTCTCCGTTGGGCTACAGGTCCTCCTTGCCTGGAAGCCCCTCTCGGAGGAAAACTTTCTCTTTTCTACCAAAATTGAACTCTTATTACCCAGGACAAATGGGTTTTAGGCATGATTTTAAGAGGCTACAAATTCCAATTTCATACTCTGCCAAGGTCTTCGGGTTGGCCGGATCTGCCAAAACATCAATGGTCAGAGGCCTTAAATCAAGTGGACGCTTTATTGGCCATGAGAGCCATAGAACCTGTTCCACTTCCAGAGATGGGAAAAGGTTTTTACTCTACTATTTCTGGTCCCAAGGAAACAAAACTCATGGAGACCTATTCTGGACATCTCAGTATTAAATACCTTTCTGGAGATTCCAAAATTCAAGATGCTTACTCTGCAACAACTTCTTCCCATGCTCTCCCAGGATGCTTGGATGGTGACATTGGACTTGAAGGAAGCCTATGTACACATTCCCATCAGACAGGAACGCAGAAAATACCTCTGATTCAAGGCAGGTTCGAGACTCTTTCAATTCTCTGTACTGCCCTTTGGCTTATCTACTGCGCCCAGAGTCTTTACCAAGTGTCTGGCTCCAGTAGTAGCTTATTGCAGACTCCAAGGGATTCAAATTTATCCCTATCTGGACGACTGCCTTATTCAGGCGGACAGCAAGGATCTTTTACTTCAACATCTGCAGTTTGTTCAGCGTCTTCTCCTACTTCTGAGATTTTCAGTGAACACCACAAAGTCACATTTGATCCCCTCACAACAAATGATCTTTTTGGGAGCTCTTCTAAACACAAGCTTAGAAAGGGCCTTCCTTACTCCAGAAAAGCAAGTACAGCTGGCATCAATTTTCAAGACCTTGGCTACTTTAACTCAGCTCACTGCAAGGAAATTCCTGCAGACTTTGGGCTACATGGCTTCTTGCATTCTGTTGATCCCAAATGCAAGGCTTCATATGAGAAAGCTTCAATGGTACCTAAAGAGTGTATGGTCTCAGCATTACCACAGCCTGGAAACAATGATACCTCTGATTCCCTGCCTCCAAAAAGAGTTCCTCTGGTGGTCCAGGGCTTGTGCTTTAAACAAAGGGAATCCCTTTCGTCTACCTCATCCTGCTCGGATCATAACCACAGACGCCTCTGATTATGCTTGGGGAGCTCATTACCTAAACAATTGCCAGCAGGGCTATTGGACAAAGAAGCATCTTCCCTGGCACATCAACTTGAAGGAAATGTTGGCAGTCCAAAATGCTCTTCTAGCCTTCCAGAATCTTTTGCAACCAGGCCATCTACTGATTCGCACAGACAATACCACAGTCATGTGGTATATAAACAAGCAGGGGGGCTCTCACTCATACCCTCTTTGCAGACTAGCCATGAGTTTATGGGACACTGCTCTAAATCTGCATCTTCAAGCTCAATTCATTCCAGGAAAACAGAATCTCTTAGCAGACAGCCTAAGCAGAAATCTTTTGGATCCTCACGAATGGATGCTGGACCCCAACTTATTCAGCAGGATTACGGCAGTTTGGGGTTGCCCTCTGATAGATCTGTTTGCATCTCATCTCAATCATCAGCTGCCTCTCTTTTGCACCAGGTCCTTCCACAAAACAGCTTGGAAAGTGGATGCCCTGTCTTTCAGCTGGAGGAATCTTTCGGGATATGCCTTCCCTCCTCTTCCTCTTCTGCCTCTGGTGTTACTGAAAATAAAACAGGACAAACCCAAGATTATCATTTTGATAGCTCCAAATTGGCCTTGGCAGTTTTGGTATCAAACTTTAAGACACCTGTTCTTGGAACCTCCATGGATTCTGCCTCTGTTTCCTTCTCTTCTGTCCCAGCATCAGGGTCAGATGCTACACTCTCAAATCAAGACTCTTTGCCTGGCAGCTTGGCTCTACAAGGGCCTTGGATTCCTTCTGCTCTTCCCAAACAAGTTTTCGATGTTCTTTTAGAAGCTAGGCGCCCTAGCACTAGAAAATTTTATGCTTCTAAATGGAAAAGATTTTGTATTTGGATGCGGGATCGAGGTTGTGATCCTCTTTTGCCTGACATTTCTTCCATTTTACTTTACCTCTCAGACCTTTTGCTTAAAGGCCTCTCCTTTTCTTCCATTAAAATCCATGCTTCTGCTATCTCGGCTCATTACAACACTGATCCCCCCCCCATCTTCTCTCACCAGCTGGTGAGACCATTCTTGAGGGGCTAAGAATTTAAGACCTCCCAGAAATCCTCCTGTTCCTGCTTGGGATCTTAATTATGTTTTGGAAAAACTAACTTTACCACCCTTTGAGCCTGCTGCTGCTTCGTATATCAAGTTCTTATCCTGGAAGACAGCTATTTTATTAGCTTTGACTTCTGCCAGAAGGGTGTCAGAGTTGCAAGCTCTCATGGCTGTGGAACCATACCTTGTTTTCCACCAAGACAGAGTTGCCTTGAGGACCAATCCTACATTTATGCCAAAGGTGATTTCTAAAGTGGCTTTAAATCAGACTATTCACCTTCCTACTTTCTTTCCAAATCCTCAAAACAAAGGGGAAAGGATTTTACATTCATTGGACGTACACAGACAACTACGGTTTTACCTGGACAGAACTAAAGATTTCAGAAAATCTGATCAGTTGCTTATCTCTTATGCCTCAAGTTCTCTAGGCAAGGCTATTTCTAAACAAACTATTTCCAAATGGATTGCTCATGGGATAAGGTTTTGTTACACTCATTTTGGGAAGCAGATTCCAGGTACTGTTAGAAGTCATTCTACTAGAGCAGCTGCCACTTCAGCAGCTTTTCTCAGAGGAGTTCCTACCAAGGACATTTTGGAAGCTGCCACTTGGAGTTCAGTGCATACTTTTTCTAAGCACTATAATCTCCCTTTGTATTCTAAGTCTAGGGCAGGTTTTGCCTCTGCTGTCTTGCAGGGTCTTCTGGCTGCCCCTTCTTCTGCATAACCTCCTCCCTCATCACAGCTTTGGGATTCCACCCTACAGTTATGACTGCAACAGTGAAACACGAAGAACATAGTACAGTTGTGTACACCTACCATAAATGTAGATGTTGGAGTGTCTTCACTGTTGCAGTCTGTGTTTCCCTCCCACCAATCCCCTCTTATTTTTTGCTTGTTCTATCTTCCTCTTCTTTTGTGGTGTATTTGTGTTTCCTTTTTGGACACCTTTTGGTTACTTTGGGGGACTTCTGACATCTGGGGCAAGAAAGGCTGGAGAAGATGGCGTCGGCTGTCAGCTTTATACCTCTGCGTTCTGATGTCAGGGTACTTGCTGGTACAGCCGACACCGGACCCAGACTTTGGAATTCTGGCCGACCTCAGTCTGCCTGCCGGCAGGAACACCCTACAGTTATGACTGCAGCAGTGAAGACACACTAACATCTACATTTATGGTAGGTGTACACAACTGTACTTTATGTGGTACATAAACAAGCAAGGAGGCACCCATTCCTACCCTCTTTGCAGACTGACAATGAATCTATGGGAACTTTCCTTGACTCTCAATATACAGCTGCAATCCCAGCTTGTACCAGGAAAGGACAATGTACTGGTGGACAGCTTAAGCAGGAACATCATGGATGCACACGAATGGATGCTGCACCCAGACATCTTCCATCAGATAACACAATCATGGGGGAGACCGGACATAGACCTCTTTGCCTCCCCACACAATCATCAGCTGGAGAAATTCTGCTCAAGGACATACCGCCCACAAGCATGGAAAGTGGACGCCCTCTCTTTCAGCTGGAGAACTCTAACAGTGTATGCATTCCCACCTCTTCCATTAATGACCAAGGTCTTACTGAAGATAAGGGCAGAGCAGCCAAGAGTGATTCTGATAGCTCCGGACTGGCCAAGGCAGCACTGGTACCCATTGCTGAAGAGCATGTCACGGACAAAACCATGGCTTCTGCCACAATGGCCACTTCTCCTGACACAGCACAATTACAAAACGCTGCATCCCAACCTGAAAACATTACAACTAGCTGCCTGGAAAATACCTTGACTCATCACCAGGATAAGCTATCCAAGAGAGTGAAGGATATCATCATGGAAGCTCGCAGGCCTTCCACAAGAAAGGCATACTCAACAAAATGGAAAAGATTTCACACCTGGAGCACCTCAAAGGGCCTAGATGCAACAGTTATGAACATGGCACATATCCTGGAATATTTGGCAGAAATGCTCCACAATGGCCTGTCTTACTCTTCCATTAAAATTCATGCTTCAGCAATTTCAGCAGAGTACAACACTGATCCACCCGTCTTCTCTCATCCGCTGCTAAGACAGTTTCTAAGAGGAATTAAAAACATCAATCCTCCAAGGAAACCACCACTGCCTACTTGGGACCTTAACTTCGTGTTGGAAAAACTAACACTGCCTCCCTTTGAACCAGCAGCATCTGCAGAACTACAGTTCCTCTCTTGGAAGACTGCCTTCCTTCTGGCCATAACCTCAGCAAGAAGAGTACCTGAGTTACAGGCCCTCATGGCAGTACAGCCATTTCTTATTTTTCATCAAGACAGAGTCTCATTGAGAACCAATCCTTCATTTATGCCAACGGTGGTATCTAGGGTCTCATTAAACCAAGCTATTCACCTGCCTACCTTCTTTCCAAATCCACAAAACAAAGGGGAAAAGCTTCTGCACACCCTGGACATACACAGACAGTTGCGCCACTACTTGGACAGAACTAAAAATTGCAGAAAAACTGACCAGTTGTTTGTAGCATATGCTGCTGGTGCACAAGGAAAAGCAATTTCAAAACAGACAATTTCAAAATGGATAGGGAATTGCATTCGTTTCTGTTGCTCCTTTCATGGAAAAACTGTGCCAGCTAACATTAGACCTCATTCGACCAGAGCCACAGCCACCTCCACAGCCTTCTTAAGAGGGGTGGCTACCAAGGACATTTTAGAAGCTGCTACATGGAGCTCCGTGCATACATTTTCCAAGCATTACAACTTACCTTTATATTCCAGATCCAGAGCAGGCTTTGCTACGGCAGTCCTGCAGGGCATTTTAGCTACACCATCCTTTACATAGATCCTCCACCCCCAGATTGGCTATGGTATTCTACCCATATGTGATGACTGCAGATGCATCCTTGAAGGACATAGTACAGTTTTGTACCTACCATAAATGTAGATGTCCGATAGGTATGCATCTGCAGTCAGGCTTACCCTCCCTCCTTCCCCTCTGTGGTATTTCTTGGGTACATTCCCCTCTCATAGCTAGCTGGGGTTATCTATTATGGTGTATTTGTTTTTATATATGTATATATTTTTGTGCATGTTTGGAATTTATTGCATTTCTCCAAATTTAGCCTTCCTTGGAGGGCACCTGGCATCTGGGGCAAGAAAAACTGAGGAAGATGGCGTCTGCTGACGCTTTTATACCCCAGGCGCTCTGATGTCCGGGAAGGGGCGACATCAGCCGACGCCGGACCCAGACTTTGGAATCCGGCCGACCGAAGGGCTGCCTGAGGCAGGACAACCCATATGTGATGACTGCAGATGCATACCTATTGGACATCTACATTTATGGTAGGTACAAAACTGTACTATCTGCCACCAAATCAGTGGGCAGAGGCCCAGAAACCAGTTATGTCCCTCATGAATATGGGGGCTATTCAACCAGTACCAGAAAAGGAAAAGGGACAAGGTTTTCAAGACTTTTTCTGGTACCCAGAAAAGACAAATCATGGCGTCCAGTTCTAGAGTTGTCCATTCTAAATACATTTCTGGACATTCCAAAATTCAAGATGCTGACTCTCCAACAGTTACTACCTATGCTAGGCAAGGATACCTGGTTGGTAACTCCAGACTTAAGAGGCTTTCCTGCATATCCCAATCAGGGAATCTTGCAGAAGATGCCTCCGCTTCAAAGCAAGCTATTTGCATTATCAGTTCTCTGCACTACACTTTGGCTTATCTACTGCGCCCAGGGTCTTCACAAAGTGCCTGGCACCAGTAATTGTGTTTTGCACGCAAAAATATTCAAATTTATCCATACCTGGACAATTGTCTAATTCAGGCATAAAACAAGGGCACTCTTCAAAAACATCTGGCATTTGTAAAAAGGCTTCTAACTTGTCTAGGGTACACCATAAACGAAAATAAATCACAACTGGTACCCTCTCAAGTTACATTCCTGGGTGCAAGCTTGAATAAAACAGCCAAGATGACTTGCCTTACTCCAGAAAAACAAATTCAGTTGATTTACTTCAAACAGGTGGCCACAAAAACCCAGCTATCTGCAAGACAAATTCTGTAGGCCTTTGGGTTTATGGCCTCCTGCATTCTTCTAATTCCATATGCAAGACTGCGTATGAGGAAACTTCAATGGTACCGAAAAAGTTTATGGAGTCAACATTGTCTCAGCCTGGAAACAATGATTCCTATCATTCCTTGCCTGCAGCTAGAGTCCCTTTGGTGGGCTGAGGCCTGCCACCAAAACAAGGGACTGTCATTCATTCCACCCCCTGCCGCCCAAGCCCTGACTACAGACTCGTCAGATTATGCTTGGGGGGGCGCATCCGGCAGGGAGATGCACTCACGGCCAATGGAGCCCACGTCAAATGCACCTACATATCAGTCAGAAAGAGATGCTAGCTGTACAGAATGCTCTGACAGCCTTCAAGGACTATCTTCATCCAGGACAACTGATAGCACCACAGTCGTGGTACATAAACAAGCATGGGGGTACCCATTCCTACCACCTTTGCAGAATAGCCATAGCATTGTGGAACATGGCCTTGACTTATCAAATACATCTACAAGCTCAATTCCTGCCAGGAAAGCAAAATACTCTGGCAGACGAACTAAGCAGAAGTCTTATGGACCCACAAATCTTCAGCATGTTGACACGCAAATGGGGGAGCCCAGACATAGTTTTGGGGTGAGGTAAAAAGATCTATCAGTTGGACAAATTCCGCACAAGAATTAATCACAAAAAAGCTTGGAAAGTGGATGCTCTATCCTTCAGCTGGAAAAACCTATCAGTCTCTGCCTTTCCCCCTCTGCCTCTGCTCTCCAAGGTCTTAATAAAAGTCAGGCAGGAAAAAACAGAAATGATTCTGATTGCTCCAGACTGGCCTCGCCAACACTGTTATCTGCTCCTATGCAATATGTCACACCTTCCTCCATGGTACCTGCCTCAGACACCTTACCTACTGTCTCGGCAGAACTATCAAGTTCTGCACACTCCGCTCGAAACTCTGAATCTTGCAGCATGGCTAATCAACTAATTTCACCAGTTACATCTCTCAGCAAACATGTGATGAATGTCATTTTGGAGGCTAGAAGGCCTAGTACTAGAAAATCTTATGCTGACAAATGGAAAAGATTCTGCGCCTGGAACCAAGCACAAGGAATAAGCACAGCAATGCCCAGTATTCCTCAGATTCTGCAATATTTAACTGAGATGCTTCACAAGGGCCTATCTTTTTCTTCCATAAAAATCCATGCCTCTGCCATTTCAGCTCATTACAACACAGAGCATCCCCTCTTTTCTCATCCTTCTGCTAAAGCAGAACCTCAGAGGGGCCAAAATTTTAAGACCTCCCAGTAGATGACCAGCTCCTGCATGGGACCTCAATTTTGTTTGAGAAAAACTCACTCTAACTCCTTTTGAGCCAGCTGCTACTGCAGACCTAAAATTTCTCTCTTGGAAAACAGTTTTTCTTTTAGCAGTCACTTCAGCTAGAAGGATTTCGGAACTATAGGCTCTTATGACAGTGGAGCCTTTCATTATTTTCTACCCGGACAGGGTGGCTGTCAGGACCAATCCATCCTTTATGCCTAAAGTGGTAACTAGTGTGGCCCTTAATCAGACCATTCATCTGCCAGCTTTCTTCCCAAATCCACAGAACAAGGGTGAGTGGATTCTGCATTCATTGGATGTACACAGACAACTAAGATTCTACTTAAACAGGACAAAATCTCTAAGAAAATCTGAACAATTACTGGTGGCATTTGCTGCAGGGGCAGAGGGAAAGGCCATTTCAAAGCAGACTAAATGGATACCTACTTCTTTTTACTTTTGCATCATCTTAAAATACTCAATTGTATTTATTACTGCTTGGTGTAACTCATTCTAAGCCTTTTGGTTTAAACACTTGGGCTTCGGACCAGTTAGTTGTTTTGCACTGAGAGGGTTTGTGGTCTGCACTGTTGTGGCAGAACAGGTAGCTTACATCCTTCTAGGTTGAGAACTGCTGATTGAGGGCTCAGTGTCTGTTATTCTAAAAGTGTATTAGTTCTGGTTTAAGCACTTGGGCTTTCAAGCCAGTTATTTTACATTAAGAGGGTTCGTGGTCTGCACACTTGTGGGAGGAGAGGCTGGACTCTGCCCTTCTGAGCTGGGAATTTCTGGTTAAAGGCTTATAGTGCATGCATATCTGAACTGTTTCTTACTGAAGTTGGTGCGCCTTGTTTGCTGTGGCATAGACTGGATTCGGGCCTGCTGGATCTAGCTTTGTTTGTGTAACTTGAGCACTAATCCAGACATTCTCTAAAGTATTCAATGGTATTTATTACTGCTTGGTTGTAACTTGATTGAAGTGTAGCTATCTTTCAAGTCTTTTGGATTAAGCACTTGGGCTTCAGACCAGTTGTTTTACATTAGGAAGGTTTGTGGCAAGCACTGTGGTGGCAGGACAGGTAGCTTTCATCCTTCTAAGTTGGGAACTGCTGATTGAGAGCCCAGTGTCCAAGTGTATTAGTTCTGGTTTAGGCACTTGGGCTTCAGGCCAGTTATTTTACATTAAGAAGGTTCGTGGTCTGCACTCTTGTGGGAGAAGAGGCTGGACTCTGCCCTTCTGAGCTGGGAATTTCTGGTTAAAGGTTTATAGTACCTGAATATTTGAACTGTATCTTACTGAAATTGGTTCACATTGTTTGCTCTAGCATAGACTAGATCCAGGCCTGCTGAATCTAGCTTTGTTTATATGCTTGTTGTTTGTTTGATTGTTATTTCCCTGGAAGCTAATTCCACCTAATACGCAACTTCTCAGCGCTTCTGTGGATCACTAGTGATATCTGCATTGCTTACTGTACTTATTTCCTTGTTTCACTTGAAAGAAAGTTACTGTTTGTTGTTTTTGCATTTAGTTACTTGTAACACATTGCACTCAAGTTACCTGGCACCTGCTCACTAAAGCAATTATATAAGTCAGCACTAAAAATTAAAAACACTACACCCTCACTCCCCACTGGCCCTTGTTTTCAATTAAGGAATTACCAATATTATTCTAGCATGTCCAAAGGTCAGTTGTCAATCTTCTCTCTGGTCCAGCTGGTGAATCTGGGAATCTTGAGGCAATGTTATAACTGCCTCATGTACACAGACAGCCCTCTCCTCCTCCCACATAACACAAATACTTGCGAGAGATGCAGCTATTTAGCCAAACTGGAGGCTGAGCTCTCTCAACTCAGGACTGGCAAGACCAGACAGGAGGAGAAGGCAACTACACACACCACAAAACCAGCCTCACATAATGCTACCACTCCACTGAATCAAACACATAAACACACAAAGACATACTCGGAGGCTCTGAGTAAAAATTTACCTAAACAGCAGAGGCCTCCAAAGCAGACACCCAAACAACTGCTACCTCAAGACACACAAACCACAAAAGCAGTGTGCAAAGCAGTCACAGCCCTTAAGGCCAAATACAACACCAAACATACTTGTCATAGGTGACTCCATAGTCAGACACACTGACGTCCCACTCACCAGGCTGAACAAAGAGAGGGTCACAGTAAGCTGCCTATCGGGCGCTAGAATCCGCCACATAACACGAGCACTCTGGTCACTCCACGGCAAGTACAAATATGACACAGTCATTGTCCATGCTGGTGTGAACGACCTGAGATGTACCTCCCTGGACTACATGAAAAGAGACACAGAGGAGCTCTCTGATTATGTAGCCCAGGCAGGTATGACCCTAACCCTGAGCAGTATCCTTCCTTCACCAAGAATGATGCCACAATATAGAGACAAGATGATCAGCTTTAACAATTGGCTTAATGTCTGGTGTCATTCAAAGGGGATCCAGTGTCTGTCTGCCTGGGATGACATGCTTGACAAGCCACGCTGCTTCGCAAGGGACGGCTTGCACCTGTCACCCCTGGGATTCCGGATATTGGCTAAGGCTCTTTCCACCCCCATAGTGCCTTTTTTAGGCAAGGCTCAAATTCTAAACCTGCCACCCTAGAAAACAAAAATGGGAAGAAACTGAGGGTAATGCTGCTCAATGCCAGAAGTCTAAATCTCAAAATGCACGCACTCGAGGCCCTTCTCAGTATGGAGAACATTGATGTCTGTGCTGTAACTGAAACCTGGTTCAAGGCTCCTGAGAGCACCCCGGCATTATTAGGTTTTACCTCATAGCATGCTCCGCCCCAAAACCCGGACCACACCACAAAAGGAGGGGTGTATCCATATTCATAAAGGATACCCACACCTCCAGGTTGGTGGCAACGCATAAGCTTCAGAAACCATCCAGGTGCAACTAACCATAGGCAAAACTGCTCTACAAATTGTAGCATGCTACAGGCCACCCTCTCAAACTCAGGAACCCCACACAGCCTTCCTGAAGACACTGGAGGGTATAAATGTATCTCCAAACACCATCATATTGGGTGACTTCAACTACCGAATATAGACTGGGAACATTACTCAAGCCCTAACTTTCTAGCCCAATGGTTCCTGGAGTTCATAAATTCAAATGCCATGGAACAGCTAGTCACTGTTCCCACGAGAGGAGAAAATATACTAGATCTCATTGTCACAAACATGGGGACAAAATGCTCCACATCGGAAGTATATCCCTCATTGGTGAGATCTGATCATAAACTAATCTCACTGGAAATCCACATCCCGCCCCCACCCCAAACAAAAAAGACCATAGTGAAGAACTTCTCTAAAGCAAACTTCACACTACTCAAGACTGGTGTGGTATCCTTCAAGGCCCCTGAGCCAGTGGAAACCACAACCCAAGCTGCGGAAGCCCTTACAAATGCCTTCTATGAACACCTCCAGGACTGCATGGATCAGGCAATCCCAAATAAAATCAAGACTCTTTCCACAAAGGGCAAACGTCCAGTCTGGTGGACCCCAGCCATTAACAAACTTTACAATAAGAGGAGAAAGCTATTACATGATAGAACAAAATCCATAAAAGGGAAGTCACCCTGATCATTATTAGTAAAAAAATACGAGCACTCATAAAATCAACTAAGGCCAATTTTGAGAGAGAAATTGCCATGGATTCAAAGGACAATCATAAGGCCTTTTTTAGCTATGTTAGGAACCTGGGTGGAAACTCCCAGATATGCTCAGAATTAGTCCAAAATGATACAAAAATCACTGAACCCACAGACATTGCCAACATACTGGCAGACAGGTTCAGTGCAAACTTCACCCCTCTCCCTAAAGGAGAGATAACTATCCCAGCCGAGTGTAGCCTCCCGGACATCTCAAATGCACAGGTGAAAGCTGCTCTCTCTAAAGCTAAAACACAGCATCAATGGGACTGGATGGTGTCCCCGGCTGTGTGCTACACGAGCTAAATGAGGAATTAAACCCACATAAGGCAGCTGTTTAATCTCAGCCTTAACACAGGATACGTGCCCAAGGAGTGGCGTGACGGCAACTGTGGTCCCACTCCACAAAGGCGGCACCTCACGGACCCTGGTAATTACCGCCCATAAGCTTAACAAGTCTAGTCTGCAAAGCTATGGAGAGGATCATAATGGAGCTCATAAACAAAGATATAGGGGACTTGCAGACATTGGACCCGACCCAGTTTGGCTTTGTCAAGGGAAGATCATGCCTTTTGAACTTGGTCGACTTCTTCGAAACAGTCACCAAGGCCATTGATGAGGGAAAGGCAGTCCATACAGCCTACCTTGACCTTGCAAAGGCTTTCGACACAATACCCCACTCTGGTATTGTAGAAAAACTTACCAGCTTAAATGTAAACCCATGTGTCACAAGATGGGTTGCAAACTGGCTTAAGGACAGAACCCACAGGGTTAGAGTTGCTGGCGCTGTGTCAGACTCCAAGTCTGTCACAAGTGGTGTCACACAGGGCTCGGTCCTTGGCCCCCTATTGTTTGGCATCTACTTCTCAGAAGTACAGGCCAACATGGGAGGACTTTGGCTGACAAAGTTTGCAGACGACTGCAAACTGGGCGCCGTAGTGGAAAGTGCATCGGACACGGATATCCTTCAGAAGGGACTCACGGAAACAGATAGCTGGTGCCAGAGCCATGGCCTGAAGTTAAACGCCAAAAAATGTATAGTCATACCCTTCGGGGAAAAACAAGGTAACCCCAAGCTACCATATAGGTGGCAATCCACTAAGCACAGAAGAGGTTATCGGGGACCTGGGGACCCAGGTTGACAGTGGCCTTTCTTTTGACACTCACATTGCTAAAGTGGTTAGAAAGACCACCTACATTGCCCACCTGATCATGAAGGGATTCACATCCAGGTCTAGTGAGGTCATTGTACCCCTGTACTCTTCACTTATCAGACCAATGATAGAGTACAATGCCCCATTCGGGATGTATCTCACCCGACATCTGCAGCAATTGGAGAGACCCCAAAAGTTCCTCACCAAAAGGATAAAGGGACTCCAAAATCTGTCATATGCTGCCAGATTGAAGAAACTCCAGCTCTATTCAGTCGCATACCGTCTGCTCAGAGGTGACATGTGCCTGACGTACAAGGCCATGTCCAACCCGGAATTAATGGACATGCTCCACCTCAAAAAATCCAAATCCACCAAAACCACTAGAGCAAGTGACTTAAACCTTAGCACGGATGTAAATAGGACGTGCTGGAGGGATAGATTTATCACTCAGAGACTCCCTATGCTGTGGAATAAAATCCCGGTCCATGTGAGGCAGAGCACCTCGCTGACTCTGTTCAAGAGAAATCTAGACCTGTGGATGGGAGATCGTAGGTTTACCCCGGGAATCATCTCTGTGTCACTGCTGGACAGAGGCACAACAAACTAATGGGCACAGTATTTTTTCATATAAGGGGTGGCGTAAGCCACAAAAATTTGGGCTAGGCTTATAAATGCCTTAGGGCAGATAGCCTAGTATAAACTTATGAACCTATAAGCCATTGTATTCATTTATGCTGTGTGCACCATGCTAAACCTGTCCCCCAAGGGGATCAGATCTCATTCCACCAGGGCTGTATCTACTTCTGCAGCCTTTCTCAGAGGGGTTCCTACTAGAGACATTCTAGAAGATGCTACCTGGAGCTCAGTTCATACGTTCACCAAACATGATCATTTACCTCTCTTCTCTAAATCCAGAGCGGGCTTTGCCACTGCTGTCCTGCAGGGCCTTATAGCTACTCCTGATGCTGTATAAATCCATCCTCCCAACCATAGCTGTGGGATTCTGCCCAAATGTAATGACTGCAACAATGAAACACAAAGAACATAGTACACAGTGTGTGCACTTGCCATAAATGTAGGTGTTGGAGTGTATTCACTGTTGCAGTCCTGGTTACCCTCCCTCCAGAAAATCTTTGGGTTAGCACGATCCATGCACTCGTGTAAGTGCTTATAGAGTGCATTTGTGTAGGATTCAGCAGTCGTAACTGTATTGTCCATCTGCATGGGTGTCATGAAGTTCACCACTTCTGTTTTTTCTCTTAACTATACCTCTCACTTCAGTTACTATCTTTAAAAGCCTTTTTGGTGTGTTTGCTTTTGTTTGGAGGTATATGTTTTATGTTTTTTATTTTGCGCACACACATACATACACACACACATACACACACACATACACACACACATACACACACACATACACACACACATACACACACACACACACACACACACACATACACACACACACACACACACACACACACACACACATACACACACACACACACACACACATACATATACATATATGGGGGGGCACCTGACATCTGGGGCAAGAAAAACTGATGTAACGGTGTCAGCTGCATGTTTTATACCCCTGATGACCTGACGTCATGGAAGAAGGGACAGCAACTGACGAAGGACCCAAGACTTTGTTAATCAGGCCGACTGAGGGCAACCTGCCAGCAGATTACCGAAATGTAATGACTGCAACAGTGAAATTCTAACATATCTACCTTTATGGTAAGTGTACACAACTGTACTTTACTTTGATTTCTAGTGGTGAGGATAGACTTGATACGATTTTCACGTAAGCTTATTTTGTTAATAAGTTTGCAAAATCTGAGGAGAATTCAAAACCAATCAGAATTCTTTGTAGATAAGACCAACTAATAGAATCAAAAGCCTTGTCTATGTCTTAAGAACCAAATGCTGAAACGTGGTGGCTGGTACAAACACTGTCACTATTCAACGAATCAAAGGCAATACATCCATTTAACAGCAGCAGAGTGCAAAAACGAAGTATGATCCAACCATATAAAAGGTCCACAAATCTTTTAAATAACAGGAACGTTCTTTATTGACATGCAGTAAGCGCTTTCACCCAAACGGCTTCATCAGACTGTAACAGCATGTAAAACCAACAGTCATATATACCTAAGTCAATTAACACCAAAATCAAGTCATTTAAGTAATTGAGCAATTAAGTTATAGAAATTTAAAAACACAGCCATTTAAAATACAGACATTTAAAATATTAAAAATCAGTCATAAATACCAAAATGCATGTTACAAATTAATAATGTTTAAAACATCACCTTTTGTGTTTAATAGATAATTTTCTTCTTTTTAATATTGGTTGTAAACTAACCTTGTCATTCAATCCAGGGCTAGAGTCTGCTCTACATCTACATCTTTGTACATTTCTTATTATCTTTGTAACGTGGTTCCCCTGCGCAGACTTTCTATATTATATTTATATTATTCTTGTCTATGTCTTGACTGATAATAGTTTTTTTTGTATTTGCATACTATGTCTATTAATATTATTAAATTACTATAATTATCTTGCACTTTTCCATGAAGAATTAACCCTGTCTGATCATTGTGTTAGGTGATGTTTTCTTTATCCTGTTGTCTAATATTGTCATGAAAAGTTTATAATCCTTGTTTAGTAACGAAATTGGCCTAGGAGTCACAAGATTTGGGGTCCTGTGGTCCTTACCTTGTTTTAAGATGGGGGAGATGATTTAATATTTCCACATTGGGGGTGTCATACATTTTTGCTTAACCATAGTAAAGGCACTCATTTTCTTTATTATATATTCAGGAAAAATCTTGTATAGTTCAGGAATTATTCCATCCAGTCCTGGAGCTTTAATATCTTTTAAATTTTTTATTTCGTCGAAGGTTGTGCGTCAGAGCTGGCAACTCAGCACATAATCTACTGCCAATCATTAGCGGACTGGAATTCTGCTGTGGCGACCCCTAACCGGGAAAAGCTGAAAGACGCAATCAGTTTTCTCTTTCACTTATGTTACTGTTTGTTTATTTAATATGTTATTTTGTTGCATTGGCACCTTCGTAGTTATATAGGTTCATAGGTAGGTACTAGGCTATTGGCCCAAGGGCCTACGTAAGCCTAGCCAACAAGGTGCTCTGGCTTACACCACCCAAGAAAGTTATTTTCCTGTGCCACTGTCGAGCAGACACACAGAAGTGATCCCCGGGGAGTATTTCCTATTTCCCATCCACTCATCAAGATTTTTCTTGGAGTGCTAATGAAGAACTTTGCTTGACATAGATGGGTAGCCTGTTCCAGAGTATGGGAAGTCTCTGGGACAGGAATCTATCCCTCCAGCATGTCCTGCTTATTGTAGTGACGAGGTTTAGATCCCTAGAGCGTGTAGCTCGGAGGGACCGGGATTTCTTTAGGTGTAGCATGCCCAACAGCTCTGGGTTTGACATAGCTTTATATGTTAGGCAGAAATCACCTCGGAGTAGGCGATAAGCTGCGGAGTAAAGCTTGAGTTTTTTGAGGCAGTCAGTGTAGGGCATTTGTTTGAGGCCGACCTTTCCAGCTGCTGCAGATGTCTTGTGAGGTACATTCCAAAAGGGGCATTGTACTCTATAATGGGTCTGAGTGTCGAATAGAGGGGAACAATGACCTCTTTTTTTTTTTTTTTTTTTTTTTTTTTTTTCCTGGATGAAAACCCTTTTATGATGAGGTGTGCCACGTAGAAGGACTTCCTGACAAATGTGGCAATGGGTCCCAAGGTGTCTTATCACACACTGTGTTAAGTAGATTGCTGCCTGTGTGGTAGTTCATGGGTAGAGAGTTTTTACCAAAGGGGGATGACACTGCAGTTTTGGCATTGAGCTCGTGGCCATGGCTCTGACACCAGGCATGTGTCTCAGCGAGGCCCTTCTGTAGGATGTCCACATTTGGGGACTTGACTATGGCTCCTAGTTTGCAGTCATCTGCGAACTTGGCCAGAGGCCTTCTGTGTTGGCCTGTACTTCAGAGAAGTAGGTACCAAACAGGAGAGGTCCCAGGATGGAACTCTGTGGTATTCCACTTGTCACTGCTTTGAGGTCAGATTTGGAGTCTGCAACTTTTACAGTGTGGGTTTTGTCAGTGAGCCAGTTGGCAACCCATCTTGTGATGTAGGGGTTTAAACCTAGTTTAGTGAGTTTAGCTATATTTCCAGATTCGGGGATGGTGTCGAAAGCCTTGGCAAGGTCAAGATGGGCTGTTTAAACCACCTTTGGAGGTTACTGATGTCTTTGAGTTCCATGATTATACGTTTCATGGCCTTGCAGACCAGGCTCATCAAGCTAATAGGTGGATAGTTCCCAGGATCAGTGGTGGCTCCTCCTTTCTGGAGTGGGAAAACTGTTGCTGTGCGCCATTCAGTGGGCACAAAGCCTGATGCGAGGCTGTTACTGAACATGGTGCTCAAGTGGGGAGCCATTTCATTCTGAAGTTCGTGTAAAACGCAGTCTGGGAAGTGTTCCGATCCCATGGGTGCTGTATTTTTTGCTTTAGAGAGTGCAGCATTTACCTGCGTAGTTGTGATTACAGGGACTCTGCATTCTTCCTGTATAGATATGGGCCCTTTAGGGGTGGGGGTGGGGGGTAAAGTTAGCACCGAACCTGTCTGCCAGGATGTTGGCAATATCAGTTGGTTCTGTAATTTTTGTGCCCTTGTGCTGTAACTCCGAGCAGATCTGGCTGTTGCCATCGATATTTTTGACATAGCTATAGAATGCTTTGTGGTTGTCCTTAGAATTAGTGGCAATTTTGTTTTCATAGCTAGCTTTGGAGGATCTTATAAGGGATCTCAGCTTCTTACTGAGACTGACCAGGGAGCTCCTCCACTCAAGGGATTTTACTCTGTTGCAAAAAAAAAAAAAAAAGTTTCTTCCTTCTGTTGTACAGTTTGTTTATGGCAGGGTACCACCAGTTTGGCTTGCTTTTTTTGGAGGATAGCGTCTTGGTTCTATTTGGGATAGCACGATCCATGCACTCGTAAGTGCTTATAGAGTGCATTTGTGTAGGATTCAGCAGTCATAACTGTATTGTCCATCTGCATGGGTGTCATGAAGTTCACCACTTCTGTCTTGAGCATGAAGTTGGCTTTGGAGAAATTTTTTACCGTGGTTTCCTTAATGGCAGTTGGGGGCAGGATGGTGGATATAAAGGGTGATTAGCTTATAGTCTGATCGGACCAGCGAGGAGGTGACTTCAGATGTGGAATACTGGTCACTCATGTTGGTAATGAGTAGGTCTAGGATATTTTTGCCCCTGGTGGGGGTGTGGATAAGTTGATCCAGGGCATTGGCGTTTATGAATTCCAGAAAGAGTTGAGCTAAGGAGTTTGTACACTAGTAGTTTTCCCAGTTAATGGTGTGGTAGTTGAAGTCACCCATTATTAGGGTGTCTGCTTGAACCTTAATATTTTCCAGTACATCAAGAAAAGAGGAGTGGGAATCCTGGGGCATGGTGGGGGATCTGTAGCAAGCTACAATTTGGACTGCAGTTTTGCCCAGAGTTAGTTGCACTTGGATAACCTTGTATGCATTATGCTGAGCAACTAGCCTGGAGGTGTGGATATCCTTAATGAATATGGACACCCCTCCGCCTTTGGTGTTTCAGTCCAGGTTACATGACCGAAAAGTGTGGTATGAGTTATAGCCTGGTAGTGCAGGGGTGCACTCTGGAGCCTTGAACCAGGTCTCTGTCACTGCACAGATGTCAGTGTTCTCCATTTTAAGGTGCGCCTCGAGTGAGTGCATTTTGAGATTTAGACTTCTAGCATTGAGTAGCATTACCCTCAGTTTTTGCTTGCCTGTTACAGTGGTGAATTTATTTGAACCTTGCCTAAAAAAGGCACTATAGGGGCAGCAAGAGCCTTAGCCAGTATCCGGAATCCCAGGGGCAACAGGTGCAGGCAGTCCGTGGCAAAGCATCGAGGTCTGTCGACCATGTCATCCCAAGCAGATAGATACTGGATCCCATTAGAATGACACCATAAGCTTAGCCAATTGTTGAAGTCAGTCATTTTGTCCTTGTACTGCGACGTCATTCTGGGCAATGGCAGAGTGCTACTCAGGGCTGGGGTCATACCTGCCTGGGCTACAAGATCGGAGAGCTCTTCCATGTCTCTCTTCATGTAGTCCTGGGAGGCATGTCTTAGGTCATTCACACCAACATGGACAATGACAGTCATATTTGCACTTGTGGAGTGACCTGAGTGCGTGGGTTATGTGGCAGATCCTGGCACCCGACAGGCAGCCGACAGTGACCTTCTCCTTGTTTAGCCTGGTGAGTGGGACATCAGTGTGCTTGATTATAGTCACCTATGACTAGTGTGCTGGATACATTGTTTTGCCTTATTGGCTGTGGTTGAGTGGCACACTGAGTCTGTGGGCTGTCTCATTTGGGTTGTGTTGGGGGATGGAGGTTGCTTTTGTTTCTGCTGTGGAGGTCTCTGTTGCTTAAAACAGATTATTGAGAGCCTCCGCAAATGTTTTTGTTACTATGTGTGGATTTTGGTGGTGTAGATTTAGTGAGACTGTGATGAGTGTGGTGTGGTGCAAATGTTTACCTTCTCATGACGGTCAAGTTCAGCCTTTGTTGGAAAGAGCTTTACCTCCAGTTTGGCTAGATAAGTGCATCTCTCACAGGTTATAGTGTTGGGTAGTAGGAGGAGAGGGTTGTCTGTGTACATGAGGCAATTGCTGCATTGCCCCAAGATGCCCAGATTCGTCAGGTAGACAGGAGAAATCACCGGGAGCTGACCCTTAGACATGCCTGGATAGGTGCTTATTTGTTAAGTACTAAAAACTGCGTTCCTCTAGACAAGTGAGGAAAGTTGAGTGCTGTAGTAATTTGCAGCTTATTTAGTGCTTACAACGTGTTCTGAACAAGTGCCGAGTTCAAAGAAACCAATTTGAGTGCTGAAACTAGGAAACTGGCTAGTTCTAAGAAACCAAATTAAGCTAGAAGGCTTCCCTCCAACACAGAAAGGCTTGGTGGCTCAGAAGCCTATAAACAGTCTAGACCACTTACAGGAAACAAGTTTAAAAAAATATATATTTTTTTCTTTCCCAGATGCTCTTTGTACACAATAGGGGTGCCTGAAGTCAGAATGTGATCTCACTGCACTCAGTTGAGTGATCAAATGAGGGGG